>NC_049985.1:4419307-4518165 GCF_000003815.2 Branchiostoma floridae | reverse complement strand
TGAATTCATGCAACCAAGGCGGAGGGGAATAACATAGCTTACGTTTCAATGTCTCTCAGACACCTTCGTCAGAGCTTCTAACTGTTTTCTCACCGCAAAAGCGCCACCTACATCGGCTACATATAGCGGTGAGAAGCAGAACTCCAGTTAGAAGCTCTGACGAAGGTGTCTGAGAGACATCGAAACGTAAGCTATGTTTACTAAGTACCCACTGGTTGTGTAACAAGAATTCTCCTTCATCCTATATTCTACCAACCTGATGAAACTATTTTCGGATGCCCTACCTGTTGAGCTGCTGAGAGAGTGCTGTCTGGTCCACCCGTACTTTCTCCTGACGGACCACGGGGGATTCGTCCACGGGAGGCGGTGGGCGTGGCGGAGGGGCGGGGCTGTCCGGCTCCTCTTCGGGGAAGCCGTCCTGGAGGGTCAAACGAGGTCAAGGTCAGACTGTGCAAAATGTTGGTCCACATTTACAGGAATTATTTGACAATCTAGGAGCAGGTAATATTAAATCTTTTTTGCTACAATAAATTATCATAAGAAATTGATATCGTCAAAACTGCCCCAAAAGACCATTTACGGGACCAATAAAATCTGGTGTATGTGAACAGGTGGTTGCTAAAGACAAAACTTCTAAATGCTTGTGTTAATATAAAAAAAACATGTATCTTAGGAACCACCAAAAAGGATCACATTGGTCCGGTGGTCCTTATTTAGAGGTCAGAGGTCAATAAATCAAACTCTGGATTTATGAATGCATTAAGAAATTCACCCAACATCAGCCAACTGAATATAAAGGGGCTGCTATAAACAGCTCCCTGTCCACGAGAGATCGTGTACATATTGCTCAATGAATGCAGTGGAAAATGAAACACATTTTATCAGTCAGTGTACCCACTATGAAACCGAAAGAAACACATCATTTCAAACAGTTGTCACTATTTCACCAAGCTTTTACCACCTAAGTGATTACCAAAAGACTATATTTCTACTAAAAGCACAAAATCCCACCATCATACAGAACGTGGGACAGTTCATTAACCACTGCCTTCAAAGAAGAAGTCAAACCCGACAATAGTATCCATAGTATCACGTAGTTGATTAGACATTAGTTTCATGTATTACTCTATTTAATTCTCTTAGTTCTTGAGACTGTATATGCAATTAGCCCTTGGGCATGACTTTGCAAATAAACATACTATAGAAAAAAAATTAAGCAAAGACATCAAAAAGATCAAGCCACTTATGAAAAATGATACAATTCTCATTGGATGCAAACTTACATTAGTCTCCAAATCCTTGGCCAGGCTGGCAAAAGCTGCAATTGGCAAAAACAGAATTCAACATCAACATAGAAAGTTACAGTGTACATGTAATATAGTGACTACTGCAAACAAAATCAAATTGATAGCCAAAATATTAGCAAGCAAATGCAGAATTTTTCTCTCCTTTCAAAAGAAGTTGTGTTAAAAAAAAACTGACCGTTCTTTTCAGCCCCTTCTCTACGGATGTACAGCGAGATGATGCCAGTCTTGGCGGAGTCGCGGATCGCCGCCACGACCGTGTTGTGGTTAAATTGGGAAACGTCCTCCTCGTTAATCGCGAGAATCTCATCCCCGACCTGCAGCTGACTTCTGGATGCTGATCCACCTGTAGGAAAACATACAGCCGCATGTTACGTTTCTTCCTCATCTCTTGTGAGACTTGGCTTTTCTTCCATTAGGGTCTTTTCTGCGTCATCTATCTGCAGACATAACATACCAGGGTTCAGGGTTATAGCCAGCACCCGTCCTTCAGTCCTTTGACGGAATTTTGTAGCTGGGGACGGAAAATAATTTTGCCCTTTCCGTCCTCAGTGACGGACAAAAAAGATATTTACCACAACAGATGCCATTGAACGGCTTAGTCTACCAGCAAAATTTACACCTCAAAATGCAGGAAATAGCTTTTGAGAGGGTCTAGATTTTAAAATTTTCGAGGGGAGCATGCTCCAGGACCCCCCCAACGAACTTGGCAAGGCGCTCGTTAGGATTCAAAATCGAGGGGACAGAAATTATTTCAGGCTGGCTACAACCCTGTTACATACTATAAAACTTGAAAAGGTCTTTCAAAGTGACCTTTCTGCCTTTAAATCATGACAACAGGACTATGCATGTCCGTTGTTTTACTCCTCTCAATCTACTTCTCCTCTCCTCCTACTGTTCGTGGGCTCAACTGTTGCTGATGCCACACAGGTCACGTGACATAAGCTTAACTGAGCATTCTAATTTGAGAAGGATCTGAAGACTGACCAAAAGCTTGTTTGTAAGTGTTTTACTATGTGTACGGATAATACATTTGAAATGTTTATAATATTTCTAGGTTAACAAAAAATGGACCAAGTCATACCTGGTACAACTGAGCTGATGAGTACAGGTGCCTTGTCGTCCTTTCCTCCTGACACAGCAAACCCGAAGCCTTTCTCGTCTGACGACTTGGACAGGTTAATGTTAGTCACCATGTACCCATCCTGTAAAACATATCAGACATTATTTTCCAACACAATAAGGATGAGATGGTAAGTGTGCAGTTCTCATATCAGTTACTAGGTGGCGTTGTAGTTAGTAGTGGACACCTGTAAAATAGAAACATAATACAAATTTTTGGGAGGCAACAAAATCCAGTTTTCAGAAATTTGAACCTAATTTGAACTCCTTTAGATGCATCATAATATTTTGGTAATGAAGTGAGGATTGTTTTGAAAAGGCTGGAACCAAAAAGGCAATTTAAGTGTCCAAATTCCATGTTTTGTGCCCTATTTGCACTTCGTGGAAACACCTCATTTTTCTGCTTTAACAGTGGGTATTTGCTCTTCTTCTTGTATCTTCCTCTTCTTTGAGGTGTATTCAAATTTCATTATTTAAAATGTGACAATTTATGCAGACAGAGTGAGAGAAGATTTCATTTCTTTAAGGTACAAAGCTGGATTTTGTTGTCCCCAATACGTTAGATCTGAAGCCTGATTCCCCTCGGTTAGTATCGCACCTTATACTCCCACCGCACCGGCCGATTGGCTACCTCTTCCATTTTCTGTTTGGCTGTCATCCTGGAAAGTGGTGACTGGGACCGCCTGATTGGCTGAACAGGGGAACTGTCTCTGGCCCTGATTGGCTGAGCAGGAGGACTGTCTCTGGCCCTGATTGGCTGAGCAGCAGGACTGTCTCTAGCCCTGATTGGCTGAGCAGGAGGACTGTCCCTTGCCCAGATTGGCTGCGAACGTTCGAATTTCCGGGGAACTTGAGGCGGTTCCTTTTCCTTAGGCTCCTCCTGTTCCATCCTCTGCCACATGGACCGGATGTTGCTGACGGACTCGGAATTCTCTTTATTTCCCTCAGGCGAGTAACTAGATGGTTTAGGTGGCGGAGGTCGTGGCAATGATGGTTCGGGTCGCTGCCATGACTGGTCTGACCGTTGCCGGGTGGGTTCCGGCCGTTGCCATGACTGCGTGGGTTGTTGTCGAGGTGGTTCCGATCGTTGCCATGACGGCTTGGCGGGCGACGCCTTTGGGACGCTGTCTTCTCTTGGTGGAGCAAAAGGGCCCTGAAGAACATTAGAATAGGTTCAGAATAGCCATTACAAGAAAGGTATCTTCTAATTAATACATGCAAACAGCAACAATGTGAGGAACTAAAACTGCAATTTTGCAAATGCTGCTCCTACATGTCGAACTACATATCATAGAGTTAAAATTATTGCTACTGTGGGGGCACCCTCACCACGAGATAGCTTTAAACTATTCTAGACTTGCTAGATGTGCTAAAGGTAGGTGTGATGGTTCGTACAGAGCAATATTACCACTACATATTTCCTACCCTATTGATGCTATCATCTCTTGGTGGTGGGGAAGGTCTCTGTGAAACATAGTCAAACATATAAGTTTATATCACATCTTTTGGAACCGGCTTTTCACCAAGTACTATAGGGGCATCATCAAAAGATACCGGTAGCTTTAAACAATGCTTGCTTGATGTGCAAAGGTGAGGACTATGACAGAGTAATACTAGTATGACCAGCTGCTTCCATGCGGTGTGCCTGCGAAGCTGGTGTGTCACACCAAAGGACCGTTACACCGTCTATACAGATACATTGTTATGATGATGAATTTTAACTTAAATACTTTTGTAGCGTTGAAATATATGTGACACCATCACCATTGTCCAGAATGTGAAAACTATTAGTAAACCTTTCTTCCCAGACACTAAACAGTACTTATTTCCTACCCTATTAATGCTATCATCTCTTGGGGGTGGGGATGGTCTCTGTGAAACATAATCAGACATAGGTTTATATCACATCTTCTGGAACCGGCTTTTCAGCAAGTATTATAGGGGCATCGAGCTTTAAAGAATATTAATGTTTGCTTGATGTGCAAAGGTGAGGATTGTGACAGAGTAATACTAGTATAACCAGCTGCTTCCACACCGCGTGCCTGCATAGTTGATGTGTTACACCAAAGGACCGTTACACCGGCTATACAGATACAGAGATATGATGATGTATTGTTAAACTATAATATTGTAGATGATATTAAAATCAGTAATGTTGAAATAGATGTGACACCATCACCATTGTCCAGAGTGTGGAAACTAAACCTTTCTCCCTAAGACACTTAACAGTACATATTTCCTACCCTTTTGATGCTATCATTTCTTGGGGGTGGGGGTGGTCTCTGTGAAACATAGTCATACATAAGTTTGTATCACATCTTCTGTTTAGACAATTAGACCATAAAACCACACAGCCAGTGTACTAGTAAGTAGCAGTAGTACATGTAGTAGTATCGATTATTTTATTATATTGCTGCTGGGTTTCCTCACATGAATTGGCAGGAGTCAGATATAGTCCTATAAGAACTTGGGATTTTTGTACATTGTTATGTATACTACAACCTTATAGCTGAAAAATCAATGTACAATGTAATTAGCATACAACCAAAACAGAGCTTGCTCCTACCTGTTTGTTATTTGGTACGTTCCTACTGGGCTTTTCGTCGTCGCTCCACGGATCCTCTCTGCGGACGTTCCGGGGCTGAGGTTGTGGACGCCATGACCTCGCTGGCGGCTCGCTGTCGTTACCGTTAAAGACGTTATCATCGTTTTCTTCCGCCCTCTCGCGCTCGTCCAGAGCATCTGCATACTGATCCGACAACTCCTGCTCACGCTTTTTTCTGGGCAGAAAACGGAAAAATACTGTTATTTCATTTATGTTCTTTGAGGTACTGAATTTGACAACAGAATTGGAAGGTTTTCGCAGTTGGCATATTGAGACAAATATGTACAGTAACACTACATCACAAATGCATACTCATGGTGTCAATGCATGCAAAAACTGTCAAAATAAAACCACATCAAACATGTAAAGATTCACAGTAATGGGTCACAACTTTTTGAAGTGGATGAATTGATGATAGCAACGAAATAAGTCCTACCTGAGCAGCTCAATTGCAACGTCTCCAATGTCAGGGCCTCCTCTGCAAGTAGACAACAACAAAGGTCAGTCACAAATACAAACAAAAACATCAACAGTTATTGTACAACAACTGCAACAAAATTGTAAAGGTTCAATATCAACATTCAACAGCAAACTGAGGACATTCTTGGGATAGTCGTGCAAGTCTTACAAAACTTAGCTGTCTTGTTACGAAAAGACTGTCTTAAACGCTCATAGGTTGTTGGTTCTGTCGCAGCCTGCTTGGAATTGAAAATTCTACAACAGCAAAAATGTACGTCGACCTACGACAAATGTGACTGCAATGTAACAATCTACACTTACTTTTCGTCCACAATTTCCTGGAAAGTTTTGCTCTTGCGTTTTATGGGTTCCTCATCCGCCTCCTTGTCCTTTTCCCATTCCTCCTTCTTGGCCCAGAGGTCAGCTGAGGACTTGCTCTTCCTCCGTAACTTCCATGTGTCCAGGGTCTGGGTGGTAACAAGATGGTATTTAGGGTTTGATTTGATTTATTCGGCTGTAAAGAGAGAAATACAGCCAGGGCTACCCAACTACCGATCTAGGGCTAGCCCAGGTAATAGCCTTCGGCTAGTTGGGTAGCCCTGGGGTTAGTCTAATCTAAATTAGGTTAATCTAAAGGTTATGGGTTTAAATCTCCTGCAGGCCCAAAAACAGTGAAAGTTAATGCCCTATGGACTGCAGTAACACCTTGATTCAGGTGAAAATGGGCTTCAAGCCTCAGTAGAGGATGTCCTCTCAGATAGGATGTAATTCAAATCTGGTCAGGAGGTCCTGTGTTTGAGGATAGCCCCACGTCAAGTACATGTATGTTACGGAGTAAAATGCGCTTATCGAAAAAGAGTAGGAGTCATTCCCTGTGTGAGTGCATCAAACTTTACAGTCCAGACTTATGCAGCTTGTACCTGCTGTACAAAACTGTTGTGCTGCACACAAAGGCAGTCACTGCATGGTTACGCAAAACAAACAGGCAAACCTACCGATCGCCAGAGATCAGAGTCTTCACTGAGCTTTGTTTTCTCCTTCTTGTAGTCCTCGTACGTAAGAGACTTCTCATCTTCTTCTTCCTCTACACCCCCGCTTGATGACTTCCGACGACCCTGAACGAATCAAACGAAGAAAAAAACACAGAAAATGGAAATATTTTTAAATCAGTTGAATCGTAGAGAGGCAATGTTGAAATTGAAAAAAATCTCAGAAAGATGAAATGGGAGGAAATAATCGGAATCAGTACGTTGCCCACACGACCCTCATCCACTCTGTTCTGCTGCTGCAGAACATGAAGTTAGGGAAAGGGAAATTAAAATGATTGATGCACCACATACATAAAGGACGAGACATACCTGATTATGGCACAGACATGGATGATTATTGTACACTAAACTATCTTTAGTCCCTGTCACCCATTCAGGACCTAGCCATGATTTTGCCCCCTAACCCCAGCTAACCTAACATAGGTCAGCACGGGGTTGGTTAGCCAGGAATTCAAATCCAATCTGTTTGCATCCGAGCAGAACATGACTTTCTCATTTGATTTAAAATTTGCAGAATTTATTTGATAGTGAAGATGACTGTCAACATCTAGTGGGTGACTCTGCTGACCAACTCCAACCACAGATGACCTCCCAACCATGGTCTGGAGGAGGTGCATGGGGAGGCCATGGTTGGCTATGTGTGACAGGGGCTTTTCTCACTTCCTTTATAAAGCCTGAAGATATTAAAAAAAAACACCCTTATCCTCACCATTGGGTACGTCTTATTCAACTCAGGGTTGCTCTTGCTCAGGAAGCCCCCCTTGGGCGGGAGGAACATGTGGCTCTCGCTGATCCGCTTCTTGAGCGGGCGTGGAAGGTACCCGGCAGCTCGCCGGCTCATCATGTCGTCCGCCATCCTCGCACGCGGGTCTTGCTGGTCGTCCGAGTCCAAACTGCCGCTGAGCTGCCCGCGATCGAACGACGAACTGGAATCCTGGCTGATGGTACTGTCTATGGAGTCCTGTGAGGAGCAAACTTCTGTGTGAGACAACCGTGCAACTCACTGCAACTTCTGTGTGAGACCAGACCTAACAGGATCAGGGCTCGAAATACCATTTTTAAAATTTGTCTGGTGCAGGTAATTTTCAATGTTACCTGCACCGGTGCAGGTATGCAGAAAACAGTAGTATTTCAAGCCCTGAGAACTGAGGTTATTACAGCAAGTAAAAACTTCTATACGAGCGATCGCTGTTATTGTTTACATCCTGGGTATTCAACAGCTGGTGGCTACCAGGACGTCAGTAGATTGGATTGCTAATTGATATTTAGATTAGCAGATCAAATTACAGTAACTGACAAGTATCCAAAATCAATATTTTGCCAAACACCTGCTTTGTGCCTACCACTGCATCACCGTAACAGATTTGCGATTGCTTGTATCAAACTAAGGAAATGTGGGGTCAATACTGGCAATTTCTGCAGAAGACAAAACCGAAGTGCATATTTGCCAACATGGAATTAACTTCAAAGTTCAATTTCATGAAGAAAAAATTTTTTGGAAAGGTTGTTACCTTTTCAGTTTGTGATGGTAACATTTCCCATCCATGACTACATCTTTTTTGTTTTTGCTGGGGGGGGTTTCTCTTTTCTCTCTCACTTTCATACAATCATGTAGGTGACTGTAATTTTACCTGTGGTCTGTGTTTGTAGCTGTAGACATTCTCATGAGTGTTGCCAGAAGGGGGGCCGCCGTAGATGTCCTGTAAAGAGAGGAAATATTTCTCAAACACTAAAAAAAACAAGAATATGTACATCTTCAAGTAGTGTGTCCCGAATTCATGTCATTGGCTTCAGACAATCATGTATGCCACTCTGCCATCAGCAAGGGTTATTGGCCCATAAAATAGAACATAAGTCTTAAAGCAGTCTGTCCCAAATTGAGGTCATTGACTTCAGGAAAACATGTCCGTGCCGTCTGCAAGGGGTATCAACCTTTGAAGCTGCAGTACTCGAAAAAGCTGCTAGAGGGCCTGAAGTTGCCAGATTTCTTCTTGACATTAATACTGACTGACCCACAAAAATTCATTTCCAATCTATTGATAGGAACTTGAGTTACAGGTGTGAACAACACAAAAACATTACCTCCAGTCGAAGCTGAAACTCCTTCCAGAAGATAAGAAACCTTAACTGCCCAATCTTGGCAAAATGGGATTACTAAGACAAAGTTTCAGATCAAAAAGGGGGGAAACCAGTACTTGCCAAGAGGAGTCAGATCAGTAGTGGTGCTATTTGGAGTAAAGTCCAATAAGATACAAGAAACAATAAATACAAACATTTAGAACATGGCCACTACCCTCAGCCAATCAGAGCCCTTAAATTACTGTGTTTATAGCCCCTTAGTGCAGTAAAGTGTGGTACTATGAAAAATGTGTGGTACTCATTTGCATGAAATAGAACCACACATTTTTCATAGTACCATACTTTATCAAGGCTATAGCCATAAACATTTAGGTGGGGAATTTCTTCCAGGTTACCGCGTGGGTACAGTAAATTCTTTTGTCTTCTTTATCGCGGAGAACCATCACAACTGCACTCCTGACCTTGTCGCCATGGAGGAACGACCTCAGTGCACTAACAGGGCAATAAAGCAATGGCGCCTTGCTTATCAGCTATTGGCTAAACTGTAACAATGCGGGTCTAGCTGAGGAGCAAACATAACACCAATAGGCCAAGCCAGCTACAGCATATGCAGTGACCTAAAAGTGACCAAAAATGGTGGGCCAAATACTTCCACAAATAAACATCATATACATCAAATGAACACTTTGGCCCATAAAATCAGCTATAGGCTAAACCGTAACAATGCGGGTCTAGCTGAGGGGCAAACAGTACGTCAATAGGCCAAGCCAGGTACAGCGCATACAGTGACCTAAAACTGACCAAAAATGGTGGGCCAAATACTTCCACAAATAAACATCATATACATCAAATGAACACTTTGGCCCATAAAATCAGCTATAGGCTAAACTGTAACAATGCCGCTCTAGCTGAGGAGCAAACAGTACGCCAATAGGCCAAGCCAGGTACAGCGCATGCAGTGACCTAAAACTGACCAAAAATGCCACTGCCAAATACCCGATGTACAAACATTCGAACACATGAATGTGCTGTGAAAGTTGCCAAACTAGGTGGAATGAACACTTGAATCATTTGCCTTTTAACTTTTGTCAGCCCTGTGTATATAATTCATAAAAGATGGTGGTGTTTACAATTTAGCGACCAAAAATGGTGTGCCAAATACCAGCACAAATAAACATCATATACATCAAATGGACACTTGACTGTGCTGTGACACTTGCCAAACTAGGTGGAACGAACACCTGAATCATTTGCCTTTTAACTTTTGTCAGCCCTTTGTATATAATTCATAAAGGATGGTGGTGTTTACAATTTAGTGACCAAAAATGGTGCGACGAATACCAGCACAAATAAACATCATAAACATCAAATGAACACTTGAATGTGCTGTGACACTTGCCAAACTAGGTGGAACGAACACCTGAATCATTTGCCTTTAACTTTTGTCAGCCCTGTGTATATAAAAGATGGCGGCGGTGTTTACAATGTATTCAGTAATGAGGTCAAGAGGGCGATTCATAGGTCTCAATCACGCGTCATAAACCTGGAAGAAAGAATATTGTACAGCACTGTAAATTTGTTTATTTTCATGGGATTTTATATTATGCGTGATTATTAGGAGTGGAAAGGAGGTTTTCACTGTAACTCTGCAGTCAAAACAATACAGTCTGTAGCACCGAAATAAATTTTCATATATTCATGATTTTGTGGTTAGAGACGCACCGCAAAAAATTTAAGCGGTCCTGAACATTTCAAGATTTATAGTGCCGCAGAAACAGGGTCACTGTACAGTACTATAATAATTGTGCTACTACTTGTGCACAATATTACAGTTGTAACTGAATTCCTGGTAAACCCAGTATTAAGGTACAACCAAATAATGGATACTACTACTAACCACTGCTACAGGTCTGGCTCAGCTTTTACGATGTACCATAAATTGCAAAACATTTGTGACGGTTTTATGTTCGTAGGGGGGTTGCCATGACCTCTCACCCCAACCTATCACCCCATGAACAATGTTCTGTCTTCAACTGCATTCTACTGTGACCTCAAACTGCAAAAAGGCCGACCACACCTTTAACAGATGCCCGCAACCTTAAATCAAGTAAACTTAAGAGTAGAAAATTTGGGGCCAACAAGAGCTTTTAAGTTGTAAGTTACAAACAACATGAAAATGCACTCAACAACTGAAACACTCCACCGCTCAACACAGAGTTTTTTCTCTCAAATTCCGCAATCAGTTGACCAATACCCCCCACCCTCCCCAGCCACTGTTCTTTACAACATCCCCAAGGTCAGGTTAGGTTAAGGTCAGGTCTCCACATGGTTCCATTATTAACAAAGAATGCTTCCCTGGGAATGTCATGACCTTCTATTAGTCACAATAGACTATTATAATTACAATGTACCACCAACAGACAAGTTGCCAGGCAAGAATTTAAGAAAGTTCTATCTCAACAGCACGGACATCTAGAACAGCTAGAAATTTTTGGGTAGCCCTAAAAAAATGATATATGATCTATCAACTTTTCTAATTCAGCCTGTGACTTGGTCAGGGTAGATTCTAAAACTCAATAAGTTTCTTTCATGTAAGGTGTGGTCAGTTCACTCACCTTTAGTTTCAGGGTTCCATAGAAGGAATCTATGATCCATACAGGATAAAAAATGGTAGCGCCCAACAACTGGTAGCACTACATGTTATTGGAAATTTTCCCAGCCATTTTGACAAAAGAAATCTAGCTATATACAGCATGAGTATAACAGACTGTACTACTACTATAGTACTAATCTCCAAGCAGATTCTTCCGGTGGCATAAAACAGTAACATAAGCTGGGGAAGGACTTCAGCCGGCAGAGGGGTATAATTGGCCACCGCGGAATCTGCCACAGAACGGAACGGGTCAAAGGCAGCGGGAGGGGCGATCTTTTCAGAAACGTGTTTCTGCTCCTCCTAGTATCCACTTACCTCCAACGTGCAAAATGGCTAAATTTGGCCGGGATTATCGTTTTACAACCCTTCCGAGCCAGTATCTGGGACAAACGCGGCGATCCGCGCCAGTTCACAGCGGGGGCTTCCCCCCGAGATTGCTGGAGCAGACCACATCACAGCGCACGAAGACAACGTATCGACATATGAAATTATTAGTTGTACACAAATAATACTATATTTACTAGTTGCTACTTGTATATATCTCGCAATAAAAGCTGTGTTTTAACTAAACACTTCCTGTGTCATTTTTTCTTGTCTGCAACTTCGAATCTTTACCGATCAAATACGCTTGGATTCGGTTCAAGGACCCACGCTCGTCACTTTTGACGCCAGAAATCGGCGTGTAAAAATGTAGACAGAACTTGAAATTTTGGAAAGATATCCACATAATCAGCACGTGTATTTGCAGTGAAGCCGATTTGAATCATTTTTAACGGCGACCGGCGACGATCTCAGACTACAAACAAACGGGCGCCATAGCTTCGTGAAATGTTGGGGAAATCGACGTCAGCGCCCCCCTCCCCACTGCACTTGCGTCCTGTCGCATCGTGCTCAGTCGGACGTTTTGCTGTTGTTTTCCTTCAGTACGTAGTCAGTTATTGACACCAAAGAAACAAAAAAAATCCCTAAATGTCACAGAAAACACAATGAACTCTTGCAGCCGACCCGAGACGGGATCCCTGGCCCCGCACGCCCGGAGTAATTAGCACCTTCTTCCTAACGCAGTTTGATTGCCTGATAATTGCCTTTGACCCATTCCGTTCTGTGGCAGATTCCGCGGTGGCCAATTTTACCCCTCTGCCGGCTGAAGTCCTTCCCCAGCTTATGTTACTGTTTTATGCCACCGGAGGAATCTGCTTGGAGATTACTATAGTACTACTGTGTTAGTCTATACAGACTATGACTGGGCAAAGGAACAAATGACAACATAGACTACTGTAACAGTACTCATGAATTACTTACTTCCTTAGGCCTACTGCCCATCCTTGGCACAGACTATACCTGACAACAGACTATACCTGACAACAGACTATATACCTGAAGTAAAAAATGCTGGGGTGTGTCCATCTTACGGACTTAGTCAAGGCAGAAGCTAAGCAAACACGATTCTCACCACAGCCAGGCTGGAATGTCCTCCTCACATCCAGGTGAAACATAAACATCAGGCAGGTAAGACAACAACAAACGTCTAAAAATATACCCTGTAGTCAGAGTGGTACATGATGATTATCATACAGTCAAACCTGTACTCTGCATAAGGCACTCCTCAGGTCAATATGAATACTGTAATTCACTTTGTCTTCTTGGTACCAAACTTTCACAGTCTGAGAAAATCTAACTTGTTCTCAGAACTAAATGTTCACAGTGCAGCAGGTGCACATACATTTTGTAGAAGAAAGTCAGCGAATTATTTGTTGTCGGAAATGATAAGTTCACATCACAGTCGCCACCGTGAAAACCACGAACATAAAAGTACACTGAAAAAAAATCAGGAATTACAGTACTTTTTGGTGGTCCCTCAGATAACATAACATCATGTCCATTGTGGCCACCTGTTCACACATAGACCCAATTTTATTGGTCTCCTGTGTGGTCTTCCTGGTCAGTTTTGTTTTGATTGTACACAGAGGCGCAGAGAAATTGCATTTAGCTTTCAGAAAACCAAATTCTACTTTCTGAAATGTTTGTACATGCACAGCTAGGTGCTTGAGGCCTGATTGACAGAAATGTATAGGAAGTCACTGAACCCCACCCCCACCCACACCCACTGACGTGTTTACAACCAATGTAGAACAGGAAGACGAAAACCACAAACTACAGGACTCTCCTTATGCAAAGAAATACTTGTAAAAAAAACAGGTGTCAGCCCAGTGACCAATTTCTAAGGAGATTTGGAGTAGATACATAGCAAGTCTATCAACACCTGACCCATTTTGGTTTACTTTACCATAGATTATACAACAAAAGTCTGGGGAGACAACAGGCTGTAGTTTAAGTCTATAAGACTTAGTCTAGAACAAATTTTGCTGATGTTCTTATGTAGAGGCTTTCCTTTCTCCATGCCTTGTTGACAAATTTCTAAGTGGATTTTGAGCAAAATACCTAGACTGGGATCTATTGACATTTCACCTTTTTCAGTTTACAGTACCTTTACACTACAAATGTCTTGGGGGTCCAAAGACTGTTGTTTAAGTCTAGAACAAATTTTGCTGATCACTTCTTCAAGGAATTCCTTTTCTTCCTACCTTGTTGACAAATTTCTAAGGAGATTTCGAGCATGATAACCTCTGGGATCTATTGACATTTCACCATTTTCAGTTTACTGTACCATCACACGACAAAAGTCCTGGGAGACAACAGACTGTAGTTTAAGTCTTGAACAAATCTTGCTGATGCTCTTTAAGGTTCCCTTTTCTTCCTGACACACCTGATGACACCTACCTGATCCAACAGGTAAATACCTGACTCAGATGATAAATGATGTTCGGGAACAAAAACAAACATACCACATAGAGAATTCACTGACAGTTGGAGACAAAGTACGGATCAAAGCTTTCGTAACATGTTCTTTTGCTATACATGAATCCAAGAGCAATATCAAAGTAAAATATATTATGTACAGTAAGAATTACTATCATAAAAAACCCTACACTTTCGACCATGCAAAGTTTGAAAATGAAATACAAGCCCTGATTTCTTTTGCCTCAGCATTTTTGTGTCAGGGGTTCTGCATTATACAGACAACCCCCCTCCCCCAGACAACAGCACATTGTTCCAGTGTGACACAAGTTCACCCTAGTTGTGAGGACGGTTCCAACTGTTTAGAAAAACACCCCAGGCACATCTGAACGCCTTTTGCCAGCAAATTCGGCAGAACCGGCCTGACCTAGATAGAGGAGACTCGAACATACATGTACGTCTGTTTGTCACAAACAGCCCTGTTCAAAACAAACAACGCCACTCCAAACATTCCAACAGATAGTCCCAACAAACTTATTACATGTAGTAACTCCAGCTAGCCAGGTGTCTTAGCACCGACATCCCAGTCAATGACCTTACTGAAGTCTGAAACATTTCAAGGTCAAACCGTAAAGCCGGGCCGTAAGCTAAGGTCGAGTCATGTCCGAGTTTTTGTGTCCTGACACGTACTGATGAAAAATCACCTGGCTAATGAGGGAAGTTAGAGGCACAAACGCTACGCTTGGCTTCACCCAAATTATGGGGACATCATCTAGTCAGTACACATACCTTCATTTTCCCCTCCTCTTTTGCCGTAACCTTACGGGAACTGATTCTTAACCCTCCTGTGGCCGGAGTGGGTTAACCTGCGAATGCCGAGCCGGCAGAATTTACAGCAACACGGGGCCACAAAGGAGCGTGTTGTGGGGGAAGGTCAGCCGGGGCAGAGGGTTCACACGGCCCGACGTTACTTTTACCTCTGCAATTATCACACCATTATGGCAGTCCCCTGGGAGCAATCGCTATAAACACCACCACACACACCACCAAGCTCACCTGACATGAACTCGAGCCCGTCGGTGACGCTAGGCGCTGTCAGGGCGTAAAAGTTATGTCCTGGTAATGGGAGGGGGGGTCAGAACGCTAGTGTGTATGTCCCACCCCCATGCATGTTTGCTTGTCAATACTGCATACCTTTCCTCAGGTATGCAGCCATGAATGGCCGCCAGGTGTAGGGGAGAACAAAGAGGTTCACCTCTCCTTAACTCAGGCCGAGACGCCCGTCTCGAGTTACCCAACACCGCCCGACCCAAGGAGACTTGAGAATCTATAAATCAGGAGAAAAATCTGACAGGATTTCTTTCGAAAACTTCACCTTCAACCTGAAACAGTGAGTTATTTTCCCTGCCAGTGTGATCCTACACCCCCGCAGAGCGTGGCGAATGGTTTCTCCTGAACAAAGCCCAGGCCACACCTAAGTCAAGAAGGCAAGAGTGCAAATAAGGGGACGTTGCCTATGTAGGGGCTGCACTTACCACTTCCTGGTGGGATCTCATCCCTTTAGGATCCCATCCCTGGATCCTGCTATCCAGATCTTGACACACCTGCATTTTGGGTGGGATCGTGAGATCCAGGAATCACAGAGCCACCTTGACACACAACACACCTGTTGGCTTGTGTCCCCGCACAGTGCAGGAAAGTGGACTGTTCCGCCAACAGACAAAGAATTTAGCAACACAATAGGGCAGCGTGTAATGCCTGAATAATTCAGGATCTCTTACAAACCGCCAGACCGGTCCGACGGCCGGGGTAGCACAACAGACAAGGACGTCCGCCTGCCTTCCACAAAAAACAAAAACACAACAGACAAGAACATCAGCCTCCACACAAAGGGCACAGGATTACACAGACAACAAGGGAAACGCACACACAAAAACAATAGACAAGGAGGGCCCAAATACACAGAAACAACAGACACACACAAGCCACGCAAGACGGAACAAAGACTACAGGCTGCCATTATATAGAGGTTTGGGGTCAATTACAAAAGAGTGGATTTTTATAGCCTAAGTCATAACTTATGGCCACATTTCTTTTCTAGCCATGTCAGATTGAGTAGGCAATGTATTATAGAAGTTTTCCTTATGCTAAAACCTTTTTAAATGTTACCAAGAGCTGGCAATCTATTCCTTTTTTTGGACTAAAAATGTCAAATTTCACAAAGTTCTTGGTGGCGGTAATGGCTTGACCTGAGGGATGTTTGCAAATTTGTGTGCCCTTGGAGAGGTGAGCCATAATCATACGTTTCGGCTCCAACTTAGCAGAAAACGTGCAGCACAATTTACATACCTCAGTTGGCGAAACCCCAAGGCTTGTTTCTCACGATATTTTCTTTAAAATTGAAACTACAATTCCTGCATCACACAGAATCTAATGTCAAGAGAGAAGAAAACTTGACTCCATTCACTGGTTATGTGACATTCTTGTCAAACGTTAAGTGGTCGACGTCCGAGTTACTGTCATGAACAATTTAACGTGAACAAAAATGGACTTGGGCTGTTCAACAGAGCGGCTGGTAAAGTAAATATGGCCAGTGTTTTGTTATCAAACAGGGGAACTTGTAACATTGTGGATAACATTGTCTGTAAATGTTTGTATTTGGGCTGAGGGGACAAGCCGGCTAGCTCAATGTGTAGTGACAATTTCTATGAGTAGAGCAACTGCACTTGAATCTTAGACCATAATATTAGCTCAGATAAGGTCAAGAAAATGGGCATAGTGTAAAAATTCAATGTTGAAATGTTTACAGTAGTTCTATTGTAACAGTTTTTGTAAGTTTTTCCTTTTTTGTAACACTACAGTATGTATACAACTTTGTTTCAACTACGAACTTTAAACAGTCACATACTTTTAGACTGCTTTGCATCCTACTGCAAAAATAAATGAATTTTACAGTATCAAATAATTCTATTGTCATATTCATAAAGAAGACAACCTTGACATGTCACATAGGAATATATAAAGGTATTTAATATGTATGATGATACATTGATGATGATGCAACAGACTTTGATTTTGTACTTAGTTCATCATCAATTGTAATGGACTGATCCTGACTGTCTATCACAATTTAGCAGTTCAGCCAATGATAGCATGGCATGCGATTATATATATATATAGTAGGTTCATCCAATGCAATGAGAGAGAGAGAGAGAGCAGTTATATGTCTATCAAATAGGTGCATTCCTATGTTAACAGTTCTTATTTTGCATTCATTTATAAATTGGTTTAACATGAATGACTACATGTGTTTTGTATTTTATATGTACGTAGTTTAAGCATGTTCCAGATGTCAATTTCTCTCCTCCGTTATGATTTTAACACCTTCGATTTTAAACACTGTGAGTTAGTGACTTATTCAGATCATGTCTCCATGTACATGAAATCTGCTACGCTAATAAGATTCTTTGATTTTAACAGAGGTGGGCGGTGCTATGGGATTATTTTATGATCATTGCATATTGTGATGAAGCCATAATTCCAATGTAGTAAATTTTTCTTTATTGTTTAATGCCTAATGACTTACATAAAAATGTAAAAAAACAAACTGAAAGCGCAGTCAGGTAACCTTCACACGGGAAAAAAATGACATAGCAGCATAACAACAATACCATGTTTACTTCTTTTTTTCAACCTTTAATTAGCCTTGATTTACATACAAAGTATTCCCTTCGGCCTGAGCCGTTTTTCAAGGGTTCAAGGAGTTGTGTGGTTTACTGGTTTCATCCTTGGCTTAATGTGAATACATGCTGTTTCTGCAGTGACTTCTCCACTGCATGACTATAGAATTGTTTCAATAATTCAACTTTCAAAAATGCTTAATTAATATAACGTTGCCTCTTAGCTTACTGTGAAATCACAGTAAGTTGATTTTCTTTGAATAAAGAATAAAGTCTCTGAAAAAATAAATAAATCTACGGTATCAAATCTTGAAATTTTTCCCACACAAAAATGTCCTTCAGGCAAAGATTTACATCCAGTCAGACATGATCAAGTCAACCTGAAGCCTTACAATTACAAACTTTAAAAATTGCTTAAGATTCTCTCTTCACTTATCATGAAATCACAGTAATTTATTCCAAGCAAAAATAAAGGATCCTACAGTATCCAATCTTGAAACTTTTCCCACACAAAAATGTCCTTCAGGCAAAGATTTACATCTAGTCAGACATGATCAAGTCAACCTGAAGCCTTTCAATTGCAAACTTTAAAAAAAATTCCCTCTCCGCTTATTGTGAAATCACAGTAAATCCCTGCAAAAAGAAATCAATGTACAGTATCTAATCTTGAAACTTTTCCCACACAAGAAAGGCCTTCAGGCAAAGATTTACATCTAGTCAGACATGGTCAGGTCACACTGAAGCCTGAGGTTACACGCTACCTTATTGAGACATGAGACAAGACAGTGCACACTTGTACCGAGACATGGGCCAACACATTACACATCTGCAATAGACATGAACCAACTGTAATGTCAGTCACATTCACATTTTGAATGCCAAGACATGAACCAAGACGTTGCAGGTCTGCACTTTAAAAGAACAATTGAGCTAAGATACAAAGACTTTATCCTCTATTCAAGGTCAGGCCAAAACTGGTAGCATCAGAATTCAGGTACCATATTCCATGTTCGTTCATTTTTATCATGAAAAATCCTTTTAAGAAAAATATTGTACAGTAGAAAACTGCAGTTTATTGTTAAATAATACGTTTTAGGCATTGATTGAGCCATCCTTGCAGAACAATAGACTGTAAATCTTAAAATCTCATCTTTATCTTCTCGGCCTTCATAGCAAAATCATGACACCACGAATAAGCAAATGATAGTACTACTAACTACTGTATAATAACAGTTCTCCAAAATCATTTCAATCACAAGCTTGAAACGCTGCCAAACCCTCCCTTCCCCTCCAACCACAAAATTACATCCCTGCAATTCCATTAATGAATTTACAGTAACTATCATGATAATAGCTGGAACCCCCTGCAACCTTGGATGTAAGGAAGGACTAAATAATTCAGTAAGAACCGTGTCAATGAAAGAATTCAATCACTATCTATTACGTACTGTGGAAACAATGCAGAGTTTTCTAGTGCTGTCTTGCATGCATGTGAACAAAACAGCTACAAATACAATCTGTCTGAAAATTCTGTCCATTGTCGTAATTATTAAGTGTCACTGCTACAAATGAAATGACAAAACCTATCCTAGGGCCGTTGAACTAATTTCCTGTTCCCCACCTGCCTAATATATGGAAAAGGCATTTTGGACTCAAATTCAACCTAGTATACTTTTTGTCAATGTCAATCTGCAATTACACCTGATTTCCCCAACATTTCCTGTCGACTTCATATATTCCAATGTTAACTACTGCGGACAAACAAGTAAACACACAAACAGACATGCTGGAAACAAAACCTTGTTACACGAAGATAGAAATCTGCCTGTAACCTGAAATGTTCTGGTGGATACCACACATGTCATGGGTACCCCCTGCTCAGTGGTGTGTGTAACATGGTTTTATCCTGTCTAAGCTTCGCCCTTCTGTGTTGGTAATTAAATTAGGCCAAAGTCTTACCACAGAATACAAGCCATGGGGTAAACAACCTGTTTAGTCTTTAAAAGGGGGCCACACAGGCTGGAAACTGGGCAAAACTCACAACAGCATTCTTTTGAAATGAACACTTCTAATTTGGGTGACTAGGTTTTGTTTGAGACATTGTATGTAACGCTAGTTCACCTATATCTGGGGGGTAACTTATATCCGTTGTACCTAAAAACAGGATATTTAGGGAAATAATATAAATGGGCGGTGGTTTCAATTGTTTTTTTTTAATATAATGCAGTTTGAGACCACCGTCAGTCGACTTGATATCCCAAAATACCCTGGTGTTAAATACAACGGATAAAGGTTACCCCATGAATAAAGGTGAACTTGTGTTACAGTGTACCAGCTTCACAGGTTGCATCCTGTTAAGCCCAAGCTTGTCTCAAGTTTCTGACTTTTATACTTGAGCTACCATGTTTTGTAAACTATGTCAAGTATGTATTCGAAACGTTTGCAGCCTCTACCAGAAAAAATTAATGGCACCAGTATGAAGAATTCACTGACTGAGGCATTGCCTACAGACGATTTTTTGAACCGGCTGCAGAAGATAAAAGAGGGTTGTGTACCGACTGAAAGAAAACTATGTTCAATCAATTTACCAAACTGATGAAACTAATAAATACGAGTGGTTGTCAGAACTTCTGTGATGCCCCAATGGTTAAACAGTTAGACTAAAGGAGTGACAAGAGAAAGAGAGACAGAACTAATAAACAAACAAACAAACAAACAAACATCAGACTCACCATGGTGGAGGAGGGTGACTGGATGCTGACGTTGCGGAACATGTCACGGTTCAGGTACGGCCCGGGAAACGATGGGAACTCCTCACTGGTCTTGCCGAGCCAGTAGAGAGTGATGGCAACCTGTACGCATCAACATGATTAATGTCATTAAAAAAAAGACAATAATGGCCAAAACATTTATAATCTTTTTTATGTGTTCTTGTGGGTTATGACAAGGGCTAAAAATATATTCTCGACCTCTGTCAGTATTGCAAAACAAGCAATTCACTAACATTACTCTACGAAAAGCTTAACCAAGAGAATTGCTATCCAAAGCATTCTTAGTTTTCACATCTTGTTCTGAAGTAGTTGGGTATAAAACACAGTCTTACTTTTATAATAAAATTCTGTTTTTCTTAGATTTAGTTTGGTTTGATTTTTGGATGTAATTGGAGTTGTCACAGGAGAATTTGGGAAAACTTTGATACATAACATACCATATTCTGTAATAAACCATAATATACTATGGTATAATAGTATACATGATCCTTAGAGTGCAATAAAATGCCCCTCCACGCACACAGCCATCAGAAGTTCCACTCACATTTTTGAGCCTGTTCCTTTCCTCTTCTGGGTCTCGCCTGTTGAGGGTGGAGAAAAGTTAGATTCATGTCCTGTATATTTCATAAAACACACTAGAAAAATGTACTAGTCATTGTACTCATCCACAATTTCTCCAGTCATTGTCCAACTATTGAAAGTAATGCACAGCCCACATATTGATTTGCTTTTGTTGGATATAATCAGTATTTTTAATCATTCTTCAAATATTACGCTACCTTGTTTTCTTAAAAAAAAATGTCCAAACCACAACAAAGTACCCCCCTCCCTCCTCCCAGCTGTTCAGTTTACAACAACAGTGAATGACAGGGACTGAGTGTGACCTCACTCTGACACTGGGATCCACACACTGACAAAATTCTGTAAATACTCATTGGCTTTGAACTATTTGAACAATTGAAGTTCAAAAACGACTGTTGTTCGTCAAGCAGATGAGAAATGCTTCGAAATGATTAGGAAACAGCCAATTCCAAAGCTGGCGCCTACATCTTCAAAACAACATGTACAACAACAACAGCAGCAACAGTTTACTATAGCTAAGACTAGTCCTACCCCCCTCCCAACAGTAAATATGAGATCATGACAAGTGAGTGACACTCCTCTGCCGTCATGACGACCATTGATAGACAGGTCACACCCAAAGTCACCCGCTGCCAGGGCCCGATGTTACTACGGTAACTGGGTCGTACAGAAATAACCCAGGAGGGTTATCCAGCATTACCAACCAACGCCTACATGGGAAGAAGTCAGGATGAAGCTATATACATTGTTCATTGCTTTACATCCAAAGCCAGCATGTTTACAAGCTTTTATGCAGCAATGGGGCCTCCAGAGGAAGGGACACACACTGACTAGAGGACACACACCACACAACATCACTGCAATAAAGACATATAAACCAATCGGTTACCCAGCTCCGCTAACCCAAGCATACATGCTGGCGTATGGATGAATCTGTTTTCCAGGTCCTACACTACGCCCGGCATGGCTGCTATATAGCCTAAAACCCGCAGACTTTGGGCGCAGTCATGTCCCTACACTGGGATACAGGGCACAGCACATGGCAGGCCTGTGCACATGGTCAGAATACCCAGGCAACTGGAGCAGGCATTCCTAGGATGGCTGCCGCCAAAACCAGAGAGGGGAGGAATGTGGCCGTCATCGTGTCTCCTCTAGGAGGGATCGACTTGCCAGATTGGACCAATCACTAGCATGAAAGAACAACAGACAACAAACAAACAAACATAACAACAAATGACAACCAATAAAAATAATTGAAATAAACAACAAAAGCAGAGAGAGGTGGAATGTGGCCTTCATCGTGTCTCTTCTAGGAGGGTTCAACTTGCTGGATTGGACCAACCACTATCCTGACAGAACAACTCACAACAACCAACCAAACAAACACAACAACAAATAACCTTATATTTAATATAATGATTCAACAAAAGCAGAGAGGGGAGGAATGTGGCAGTCATTGTGTCTCCTCTAGGAGGGATCGCCTTGCCGGGTTGGATCAACCACTAGCCTGACAGAACAACTCACTAGAAACAGACAAACACAACAACAAATAACCTTATATTTAACCAACCAACCACTATCCTGACAGAACAATTCATGACAAACAAACAAACTAACAAACACACCCCAACAAACAACAAAACTTTCCAAAAGCAGAGAGGAAAGGAATGTTGCCGTTATCGTGTCTCCTCTAGGAGGGATCGACTTGCTGGGTTGGACTAACCACTTGTCTTACAGAACAACTCACAACAAACAAACAAACAAACACAACAACAAATGACCTTTACATTCAAATAGATAATTCAAATGAACAATAAAAGCAGAGAGGGGAGGAATGTGGCCGTCATCGTGTCTCCTCTAGGAGGGATCCACTTGCAGGGATGGACTGACTACTAGCCTGACAGAACTAGTCACAACAAACAAACAAAAATAACAACAACCAACAACCCTTCATATTGTGAGAAGTTCAAAAAAAGGAATAAAAAACAAAGCAGAGAGGGGAGGAATGTTACCGTCATCGTGTCTCCTCTAGGAGTAGGAGGGATCGACTTGCTGGTTTGGACCAATCACTACCCTGCTGACAGAATAACTCACAACAAACAAATAAACAAACAAACACAACAACAACAACCCTTTATATTGGTAATTGTGATGAATAAAGAAATAAACAACATAAGCAGATGGGGAGGATTGCTTCTGCTATAGGGTAGGATCGACTTCCTGGGTTGAACTTGAATCAACCACAAACAACAATAAACAAACAAACAAACAAACTCACAGCAAATGAATAAAAGCAGAGAGGGGAGTAATGTGGTCATCCGATGGTGATTGACTTCCTGGGCTGAACAAAAAACAATAGCCAAGGCAGCAGAGAACATGACAAACAAACAAAAAAATAATAAACAGCAACAAAAGCAGAGGGGGAAAGAATGTGAAAGAGCGACCAACATACAAGTGCATTATGTAAGGTCGAGCTCTGAAGAGATCAACATCTCATCCCAAACCAGCGGCTAATTCAACAGTTCCACACAAAAGCTGTAATCCTGGCGTTGTCAGCTCAACACACAGGGTGTTATCCTCATGTTTGGATAACAGACTCCACACAAACTTTGACCTTACAGCAGGATCTCTTTGTTAAGAGCTAAACTATGTATGAGGGGAGATCAGGAAAGACTTATGTTTGCTTTAGCAAGGGTATACTTATATCCAGAGTACTGATCTCCAAGCAAAGGTTGCGAGGTCACATCCTTTTTTTCAAATCTATATAGCTGCCTGTTCCTGACAGAAATCCACAGCATGAGTATCATTAAATCTAAACCCTTAAACCCCAAAGAAAATCAATAGTTGTAATCTGAACCTTGTATATACAATAAAAGCTGTTTAATTGCACTCCCCATTTGCCAGCACAGTGACATATTGTGCAATTATCCTGAAGGTGCAACAAATTGTCATTCAGCTGGACCGCATCACTACGGCACTTTGGGATTCCGTGCAATAACAGAAGTGTTCAGTTATCTGTTGTGCAATTAATTAACTTCCACTGTATACAGTTGACTAGTATCTTACCATGTAAATACTACACTGTGATCTAACCGCAGTACCCTTCCCCCCTAAAAAAATATTACATTATAACTGTTTTCTCACCGTTCCTTGGTGGTCAGGTCAGTGAGGTCGCAGGGTTCGAAGAGCTGGTTCCTGGTCATGCCCACGTCCAGACATGCCCGCAGGAACAGGTTCAAGTTGTCCTGTTATTACGGAAATGACAGCAACAATTAGAAACAGGGAATCTTTCAACCTACTGTAAATGCAGAAACTTTCGCGGTGGTTTTATATATGCAAGTTTTCGCAATGGCCGCTGAACCGTGAACTTAAAACCACCGCGAATATTCATAATACAGTATGCGACTACAGCACAGTACTGTAAATAAGTTTGCGGGACGGCACTACCGCGAATTTAAAACCACCACGAATACTCCATTTTCCCGCTGCTGCGAAATTAAATCCCTACGAAATTAAATGCATTTACAGCACAGGAAGTTACTGCTGGGCGATACAGGCCTGCAGGTCAACGAACTCTGCTCTGTCATGTTAGACAGGACCCTGTAAATGTGGCAGTCATGGTATCACTCATCTGAGGATGAACTGAACTGAACTGACAAAATCATTCTTGGTTCATCAAGATTCGATATACAAACCTTTGCAGTTCTGCAGAGGGACACTAGGGGGAACAAAATCTAACCCTTCCTTGGGCTGAAACCCACCCAATGTATCCAAAATTTAAAAAATTCAAGTGTGACATTTAACTTGAAGCGATTGTGACTCAGAACTCAGAAACAAGCAATCGAAAATCGCATGCCTTTATGTGGTATTTTTTCGGGAATTTCTTGTTTTCTTCATTGTATTGTGAAATTTTTGCTATTTAATTTTCCTGCCAGCCTGCTGGACCAAGTTTGGACCCAGGCCAAACAAACAGACCCAAAACAAACAAACTTCGTACTGCCTAACCCATTACCAATACAAATCTGGTTCTAAACTTCTACCTAAGCAGGCTAAATGTTTAAGAGAAGAGCCAAAGTCCAGTAGTCCACTAGTCGTGTTAGATACATGCTTTGTCTCATCACTGTTTACTGTGTCTGTGTGTTTACTTGTTTACTGTTTACCTGCCATCTACTTGTTAGTGTAAACTACATTCTCGCCAGTTTGTTGTGAGGAGGTAGTAAGATGTTGATAAGTGTTTGCAGTTGGTGTAAGATTCTGGTACTTGTTAACTCAAGACTTACCAGTCTAGCGTAAGGTGTCGGTAAGTTGTTAATCTTCTTGATGGAACCAGGCTGAATCTTCTGCATCAGTCTGACAGGGGTTAAACAAGGTCAACTCAGGTCAAACAAGGACAAGGACAAGGCAGACTACATTACCATCACATGGTGCACATTATCAGCAAATACCAATAGAGTTAAGAGGTCAAGATTAATCTAAATTCTGTCTACAATTACTAAAATTTGACATAAATCTACTATCCAAAAGTACATCATTTGATTAGCAATACGGTAAATTGATTAATTTTTGTGAGGTTTTAATTTCAAGGTAGAAGGAGAAAGGGGGTATTTTTGCTTGTGTTTTGAGATTGCCATTGAAACTGCACTGTAATACAGTACTAGTAATACAATGGAAACATATACAAGTACTGATTTTGAGCTGGTAAGTCTGTGACACCCACCCACCAACCCGGCTGTAAACATTTCCAGCTTGGAGTATCTAAGGTACCCCCAGAATTTTAACAGTCTGGGACAGCAAGTTTCCTGGTGACACTCAAGAGAATACTAAAAAAATAGCCTTGTTTTTATGTGAAGCAGCTTTTAATAAAAAGACACAAGATAGAGGCACTTCGGTGCACCACTATCATCCCATAGCAACATTCTATTGTTGTCTATCATAAGTTACTGAATGCACACTACACAAACAACTGTTATCTCCCCCTTTAACAGTGTGTGTAACATCACACTAAAAGTAAATGTGACAGGGGTTCAAAGTATGCCGTCTGTTGTGATATTAGGTTGATATTTTACCAGTATCTGGTGGCAGATAACAAACACTGATAAAGCCATACTGATTTGATTATATGGATGACATCTTCTGGGCACCTCAAAACTGATGGGAGCATGAAAAAAAAAATTTGGCCAAAGGAAAATTGGCTTGATTATGACATGAGTGGCCAGGAAAGCATACAATGTACACACAGAAGATGGTATACCAATCTTATTCTATATTTCTGCTCTTTCACATCTTCTTTGCCTTTTGAAGACTTTGCTCTGGCAGGTGTAGAATTTCCTAGAAACACTTTTTTGAACAGATGGCAAAATATTACAAAACTAAAACTTTAAAAGGGCATTCTTTTCTGTTTTCCAATATCTTTTGGTAATTTCTATTTGCTCATTTTGCAGCTTGTTTGTACAATTTACAGTCTGGTCACAAACTTTATTTTGTTAGAAACAGATCATAAATTGGTGCAAGCAGATGTCAGCCATAAAATCAAGTCAGTGTGTCTAATGATGTAAAATCAAGAAACATAAAACAAATGACTGTACTTACTTGCACAGCAATGTGCCATCCTCCAGAGCTGTACGGAAGTCTTTGTTCCCAAACTGTTTTCCTGTGACAGCCTGGAGTGGATACAAGTTTTGAATATACTAATTACTACATTTGTATTATCATTTCAGTCATTAGATAAGACATACAAATAAACCTTTGTACTAATGTAAGGTCTTGTGTAACATACTGTATTAGCTACAACAGACAATGCTAACTAATCACTTGAAGTGCTAACTAATCACTTGAAGTCTGTTTCAATGATTTGTTTTGTCTAATATGTCTAACCTGAGTACCATCCTCCGTAGTGACCACTGGCTCAATACTTTTGCTTGCTAACCTAGCGAAAATATTGAGCCAGCGGTCACTACAAAGGATGGTATTCAGGCTACCCTTCCCGTCTTAGTGCAATATACTCGTTTTGCTTTTCAAATGCTAAGAATGCCCCAGATCTTAACACCTGCTTGTAGATTATTTCAGACCTACCTCTATCCAGCAGCGGCACTCCTGCAGTTCCCTGACCAGCTGGGGGTCCAGTATTTCTAGAGGGGGGTCCAGACTGTCCAGCTCCCCCCCTGCGTCCTCCCCGGTGGGGCGCATCATGGTGGTTACTGGGGGACAGGGGGTAGGATGGGTCAATATGTTATTGCAAGGCTCGAAATACTTTTTTCAGCATACCTGAACTGGTAAAGGTAACATTGAAAATCACCTGCACCAGACAAATTGTACCTGCATCACTCTGAATTTAGGAAGTATGGATCATATTAAAATTGGTCAGGAACCACTGTTATTTTTCTTTTGTACTTTGTATATGTGATAACACTAACAGTCCTTGCAGCTAGGAACAATCCAAGTACACGTACATCATAAGACATTTATGCATAAAACCCAGTACACAGACCAGTGCAGGTTAGGTGCAGGTAGACATCAGAAATACCTGCACAGCTCCAATTTTACCTGCACTAACCTGCATATGCATGTGGTATTTTGAACCCTGTACTGGCAGAAAAATCTTATACATAGTATGTAACATACTTCATGTCATCATGGAAGGTTAAAAAAATTATTGTTATTACAGTAGATTCATTTCATTTTCCAATGACCTGTGAAAAACAACAATTAACTGTTGAAACAATATTCAATGCAATCGATAGTAGCAACACAACACAAGTGCCTGTTCTTGAAAGTCTTGAATATGCAACATAAAAATGCTGCATACGTTTCAAGATTTACGGTAAAGCAGAACAATGGGCTGTGGGTATTTGCTGCTTGTTTGACATTCTAATAATAGTCAAACAAAAATATTGATCTATCCGGTACTTTTCACGAGGGAACATGGACCCATTGCAGAATAAATTGAAACGAAAACTTCATATCATTCAAATTTGGATGTTACAATAAGATTTACAGCTTCCATATGCTGTGAATGAATCAGTAGTAAAATTCTTGGACCCCTGGTAGTGCTAGACTATAGAAATTCCAATGTCCAAATAAAAAAAGCAAAACACTTGATGCTGACATATGAACAGGGCTACAATAATAACAGTCAGGCTACCAAAATGGGCAAGCCACAGTATAATACAACATATGCCGAAATAAGTAACCTTTGTTTCCAGATCTGAATAACATTTTGCTTGTGACTATTATAAATGTGAGCAAATTTTGTCAGTAACTGAGTCATCCTCGCCAAAGCCATGGTTATTTTGCAATTTGATCCATTTAATAGAAATATCATACATTCCTTCAGAATTCCTTCTAATCTCAAAATATGTCAAACATCCAACAACAGAGCTACTGCTACACATGTAACAATAAAATAAAGTGTATTTAAACCAATTTTATATTAATTATTAGTGTGGCTGCAACATTACATAAGAGAAGTTAAGCTTAAGGGTATATGGTACATGTATAACAGAAAGGCTGCCCTAGTTATCATAGCTGCCATACAATAATTGTTTATCTTATCAAAGTCCATCTTTTGTGGAACATACCTTTGACCCATTTGGATTGGATTCCACTTTATCACAAAACATGCTACATTAAACCCATAATTTATGTGTGCTAAAGATGTTTAAAATGACAAGGAGAATAGAATTTACCTCTACTTATTGTTGCAAAGGGTTGTTTTCATACCAAGTAAAACTAAAACCAGGTCATTCTGGGAATTGAGCAGCTGAAATCCTGCGGGATTTGGGGAGACCAAAGGTTATTTTTAAACCCCCTAAATGCTACGAATGACTGACAACGGCAAGAGATGATTTTTTTTCTGTAAAAATACAAGGAATCCTTATTGTGCGCGTACATTGTTAAACTGGATGGCGATTGTCCTGTTTTATTTTTGCGAACTGTACACACGCGGCAAAGTTAAAGTAACGGTCCCCCCTAAACAACAACTGCGAGCCGCTTGAAGCGTCTTCAAATTTCTCGCTTGACTGACGATGGCTTTTACACGCCAAAACGCTACATTCCACAGTTTCATTATCTAGAACAGGCCATTTATGAAGAAATACGGACACAAAAGGTTTCATTTTTGGCGCACGAAAAGCGTCAGTCGGTTCGAAACCTACGCTTTGCAGCTGGCAGTACCAAAACAAAATGGAAAGGGGGAGGGGGGCGGAGGTAAAAATCAGAGCTTCATCCATCCGTTAAACTTGCACTCCCATTGTGGCAGTTCGTTCTTCAAGTTCATCTACAACCTACCTGGACGATGGAGGCACGAAATCTGAGCCTGAAAATGGATAAAATTGTTTAAAACTGTTAGAATCCAGGTGATCAAACACAAAACAGTCTTACCGTGCACTTGGCGCTACGGCGGGTCCTCATGAATGACCCCGTGACCCCGATGACGTCATATAGCCTCCTTGGCAGGCTCTACGAGTGGGCTTTGTTTTGGAGCTGATGATATGTTAAACAGAAATATTAAAGTTAAACAGCAATGATAAAAACTAGGATGATAACGGAAACTCATTCATCTTTCACAGTGACAATGTAGATGATGAAAGGTGTATTGTTCAGGAAAAGGCTCAAAGTGAGACAAACACTCAAAATCTGTCGAAACGGAAAAATTATGATATTGTGTAAAAAAAAATCTCCGGAAAGCAGTGAGCGATGAATCACGTTTCATTTCTAAATGACCACAAAATCATTCTGAAGGGAAAAAATATTCATAAGTCGGAATTGCCAAAGTTTTCCCCTGAACTTTTTCTTCTCAGTATTAGAAGGATCTTATCCTTTTCTTCCAAAACTCGTCTCATAGAAATGGTACACAAGAACCCAAACCAGCTATTACTAATACATCTCGTATGAGTTCCGTAAACTTCGCATGCATGCTTAATACCAAGGAGGTAACGTCCTTGCATATACACCTCGTCTTAAAAGCCCCCTAAAGAGCCTGTGAACTAGGCTAACGTCATGCTACTGGTAGACAATTGCGCGTCCTGCTCTGGAATGTGGCTCGTAGACTTTAAGGCGGCGGAACGATATAAGGTGTTACACTTCAGCCATTTTTGGACAGCGGAAACGCTAAACGAGGTGCGCTAACAGGCGGGCATGCCCCCGGGGTATTTAGGATACGCGACTGGCAATCAGTTAGGGCTAAATATGGGCGGGTTTTCTTCAGTTCAGCTGCTTCAGGTGAACCCAAGTCATCACCAAGCAAAGAGGTGCTACTTCAAATGCGTGTATTTTCGCGGTGTTTTTATTTTGCTGTGGTCGCCTGTACATTTTCTGTTGTACTACATAATTATTTTAAAGTTAATTTATGACGCACCCCCCCAAAAAAACTCCTTCTCCGTCTTTGTCCTTTCAGTCCCTAAAACCACGGGGAAAAAACGCGAAAAAGCTTCACAACCTCATACATTCGCGAAATAATGTTAAGCTTTAAAATCATGACCACGGCATGTCTAGAACACGAGATATCAAGTTCCGCTGCAACACCTTAAAAAGCTCCTAGGGGAACCATTCACGGTCGAACTTGACCTTGGTTTTCCCGACCCCTACCCACGTCCACCTACCAAACGTCATCGGGATCCAGACACACACCGATAAAAAACATAACCTTCTTGTCCAGGGTAATGATACATGATGTTTCTGATTTACAACAAAGAAACATTCTATACTGTTTTAAGAACTTGCACATTATGTATCGTACATGAAAACATACATAAGAAAATTGTGATTTTTCAAGCCTGTCGGGGGAATGCAAGCCGTCATCACAATCTTCCAAAAAATCGTGACATCTTAGTGGAACCTAGCGTACAGTATATATTTCACATCGATTTCCTACGTGCAGCAGAACCCTAGCGCTTGACTTATTAAGTGCAACCACACCTGTAATATTTAAACTCAATTAGACAATCGAAAACTACCAATATTTCGTGCGAATTGTAGCAGAAAAGACGTTTGAGAATAACAGTCTTTCACTGCTTACAATGTAATGAATGGACACAAAACACAAATCCATTTATTATCAACAACTCCAGTGTATATATGGGTTGTCAAATATGAACAATCGTAGATGCTGTCAGAGTAATACAACATTTGATCTAAATATTCCGAGTTCAAAATAGAACAGGCGACGGCTCTTTTAAGATAGTGCTATGTAAAGTGCTAATTTAAGAACACGATTGCCACGTATTCACCTCTATTCTTTTCTTGGACAAAAGTGGCGAACAGTATTCTAAATGATGATTTTCACACTCAGAACATTGTCGGAGATAACAGGAAACATTCCGCACTTAAAATCCATTTGAAAGATACTTTTGCTGCTTTTGAAAAGGCCAATACGTTTTTCCGAATGTTAGTATATAAATATGTTCTTGTGCTAGCCTTGGCCTTCTGCAGCAAACTTAATACAAGGACTCCAAGCTACCTTAATAACAACGACCGACAGAAACAAAAGGTATAAGCTAAAGGTCACGACTTAGACTAGATTAGATTCGGTGGCAGAATCATGAGCCTACCCTTTGGACAACGTGACATCGGAACAAGTGTAAACATCATTAGCTTCAAGTACTACATTTTGTGATTCACTGCTAGGATGCTTGTAGGAAATAATAAATTGTTTACACCTGTATCTCGGTGATATTTAATATGAATTTGGTCATCAACGATGTACAGTTAATCTCAGCGAAAAAAGACATTTGCTCTCAAAGTACTTGTATTTAAGTGTTTTGCTACCGTTCTAGGACAATGTGGCCACTCTTGTACAAGAATTAAGCAAAACACAAGAAATATGAAGCAAAAGCTGAGAGCAAAAGACTTTTATTCACTGCTTACAATGTAAAATAAATGGACACAAAACAAACATACGTTTATTTTCCGTCACTACAGAATAACAACAGTTTACCGACTGCGAACAAAGCTCGTGATAAAAGCAACATTCCTTACTTTTTGCCAAAAACACAAGTAAATTCGACGAAGGCAAAGGTACATTTGGGTACACGTAGGCAACGGTTACTGTTTTGTGATGTACATGGTCGTTCTACAAAGCTCACGAACAAGAAGTTGTCATCTTGACATCTAGGAAAACAATAGTCGTACATTGCATTATTGCTGAAAGTACAGAAAGTACGAAAGTACAGAAAGAACAGAACTATCGATGACTTTTTAGCAATCAAACATGTAAAACGAAAAGAGCCAATTTGAAAGCAGTCCTTTGCTCTCAATAAAGCCCGTGTATTCACGTAATTTGCCTTCATTTCCGGACAAAGGCGGCGAACAGTTCAGAATTAGCAAATGTTGATATCGTCAATGCATTTGTGGAGACAACCTGAAGCCTTCCGTACTGGAAGTCCGCGGAAAGTTATTTTGCTGCTTTTAAGAAGGCTCAGACGTTTGTTCTGAGTGTTGGTGTGTGTTTATATATTACTGTGCTGAGTGGTGGTGGTAGAAGAAAGGGTGCCAATGTTAGATATTATGTGTAGTGTTCATGTGTGCGGTGTGTGTGCGTGCGTTAGTTAGTACGCGATGTTAAGTGTCGAAACGTCAGCCTAAGCCTTCAGCAGCGAACTTTCCACAGGACTTAAAGTACAAAAGACCACAAGCTACCTCGACACCAAATACACCGGCAATATCAACATTTGCTAAATTCTAAACTGTTGGCCGCCCTTGTACAAGAACGGAAGCGAAATACGCGAAACGAAAACGGCTTAAGGTGATAGTAAAAGACTACGCCAGTAACGTACAAAGACGTTTCACAACTTCACAAATACCAAATTTAGTGTCAGCCACCGGGAGTCCTGTACTGGAATAGCTTATAATTAATAGAATACAATTTGGAAAATGCAAATACATGGTGGTGGTGATTTCAATAACGCTTTTATTTACAGTGAATTCAGAAGAACCGCCTACGTATCTAGCTAAAATCAAGGAACACGATTGCGTAAGATTTGGTCACCTTGGCTACGTGAATATGACTGCTTTCTCTACGAATGGCAGGAAATCAAACAGGCTGCATACGATATGCACTACGGAAAAGGGGTACACAGGCCCTCACAAAAATACAAGAACCACTCGATTTCCACCAGGTCCTCTGGTAAGGCGTACAAACAGACACCGGGTCTCTGGGTATGGAGATGATCGCTCTTCTTGCACTGGTCAGCTTCTCAGTCCCCGCAGTCGGTGTTAACGTTGACCTCTTCATCCTCCAACTGTCGAGAGATATCACCTGCCTTATTCACCGCTGTAGGAAACAAAGGCGCAAACTTAACGGTTGTTCAAAGGAAATGAACTGCAACCGGATATGTACAGTGTTCCTGACAAGAAAGTCTAATCATAGGCTTATAGGAACAAGACTTTTTTAAAAATCTTGATAGTAATAAAGTGGTTAGCGTAAGAATTTTCAATGTTATGGTATGATAGAGCAAGTTACGTGGGATCTACTTACAGTGGTGATGTCACCCAGTCGACAACAGTCAAGTCTTTGTGCTCCAGGTACTGCATACGCGGGGGCCAGTTCGTACGTATTCATCTCGGTTGTTCAATGGCAAGTAAAAAGTATGACTTGCAAGTGCGACCAGACAGTCGGGCGTCACTATCTAAAAATACGGAAACAAGGTACAAAACATGTAACGTGAGTGGTGGCCTCGGAATATAAACGTGACATACGGAAGATAGCTATAGCATCCACTATCTTAAAACGTTTGATCGTGACGTTCCCCAAATCTTGTTACTTGGATGTGTAACCATCGACGCAAGCGGAACACAAATCAAGAAATATAGTGCCTAGGATAACAATAGAGAAAAGTGGTTTCTGTGAAGCCAAACACTGCAAACTTAGATAAAGACGTTTGAATGCCCTAATCTCGACCTGGCCGTCTGTCTCACCTATTAAAGAACAGAGCAAGTTCTCTCGGGCGACTTCTCTATACTCAACGAGCCAGAGCATGCAGGCGGAGTTCTTCAGTAGTGCCCTGGATGCTGTCGTTGACCGTCAGACGTTACGGCATGGCCTGGCACCTCTCTCCATTACCGCCATTACCAGTGCTGCAAGAAGCAAAGGCTCAAAGTCAATTGTTGCACAATGGCAAGTGGAAATAAAACATGGACAGTGGAGGCTTTTAGTCTCTACCAGACTCCGGATCGCTGGAAAATCGTAGAAATGGAACAAATAGAGAGGAATATAACCGGCCAGGGAACGATCGCGTGCTGTTGCCTAGCCGGCTATATTCCTCTGGCCGGCTTACTCCTCTATTTGTTCCATTTGTTCTATTTCTACGATTTTTCCAGCGATCCGGAGTCTGGTGGAGACTAGAGGCTTTGAGGAGGCAGACGTAAGCGGGACACAAGTCGGGAAATAAGGCCAGGATAACATTAAAACACACATTCAAGAGAAACATTCCGTGGCTTCAGTGAATAGAAAGCAAAACGCTGGGAAAGCAAAGACACATGAATGTTCGATTCTCCACCTCTGGTGTCGGTCTCACCTTGTACAACACGGCAGGTCACTTTGCAGATATGAGGCGGGAGCCTCCACGGCGAGCCATACGGCGAGCCATACGGCGAGCCAGCTTGGAAAAGCCGTCGATCTTGTCGTGAGTGTTACGGTAACTCCTAGCACACCTATCTTCCTTCAGCTCCTTCTCTCCTTTCCGACGCCGCACATGTCGGCTTGCAGTTACAGCGCGCTGTCCGTGAGAAGAAGCGGATACGGTCTTCACTGGCTGAGGAATAGACCGTGAGTGACAAAGCAATGGACTGGCGTCGGATAAAGGCGCCTATCACAGGTGCAAATATTGCCACATCTAATTGCTGGTTTGCTATTGGTCCATTGTGCGAATCCTGACCTGTTATCGGTGTGAAAAATGCACCCGAGTACCGTTGACGATTGGTTGTCGCTGCTGATTTTATGTATTACTAGTTGTCGATTGGTCAATTGATGAAAAGCTGACTTGTTATTGGTCAGAAGACTACGATCCATAGCCTGATTAAATCTCGCTTATAGCAGCCCGCCAAACATCCGCCGGCCCGCGGGGAGGGGCCAGTTAGAGCCCTGGACAGCGGAGTTTGTGTTACACAGACTATACGATCCAGAACCGTCCACGATTGGTTACCTCTGATTGGTTATCAAAGAGACAGGTCCGATATGAGGGCATTCGTGGGGGAGCCCCGACAACACTTAACGGTTGTTCACCTTTATCCGCAGGGTAACCTACATCCGTTGGTTTTAAAGTTATGTGAAGAGTTAGCTGTTAGAGTAGACTCTTGTATATTGCACTGTATCATGTGTATATGTACCCTTCCGTGTTACCTGCAATTAGCCCACGTGCACGGGCAAGAATTTTGCAATAAACTATATCATTATTTCAAAATATGGTGTTTAGAGCTATCACGTAATCGGAATGTGGCTTCAAATTGCTATATACTCAAAATATTCCAGTTACATGTATGCTCAAAATATTGCAACGTCCGTCGACCTGATATCCCTGTAAATAAATGCTCTGGTTTTTTTTAAAAATAACGGATATAGGATACCCCAAGGATAAAAGTCCTGCCTACCTGCCTAAGTGCCAGGGATTGGCCCCTTGCTCCGCTCCGTTAGAAGCCTCCAGGTTGCACGGTCCTGTGCACTTGACTCTGCGAACTTGATACTCTGTCCGATATCCTTTGCATAAAAGTGAACTAGCTATAATTCAGTCAACGATTACGAAAAATGTGATACTTTTGGACTCTATGGACGATTTCTGTGTTACAAACGCATGTCGTATTGAGTTTGAAGCGATCATCATGTTTTTATTGAAGTTTCCTTATCATATCTCCCAACTTCACCATACGTAACATTTTGTGTTTCGCGCCAAGCGAACTTTGACCTAGGCAATACCATATAACTCAAGTTAGGGGTAAATTTGATTTGTAAATTCTTAAAACATAGATAGAAACATACAGTAAAAGTTATTCGTAAGCAATATTATAAAAAAATGAATAAAATTTTTATAAAATGTGCTATAATAATCTCTAAACCTTATATTCAGCTTACCTCAATAATGGTTATTTATGACTGCCCCCCCGATAAAATTGAACTCGTCCATCAATGGCCGTGCTTGGCGGGTACGTCGAGGGGCGGTGACTTGGCGTCAGAGGTCGGTAAAACTTTGCGAAATCAAACCTGCCGGACAGTTTTGTTTATCGCTAGCTGATGCATAAGATTCTTGAGGTCGTTACCGTTACATTTCTAACAGTCTAACTTCACCACAATGCACTGAAATGCTGTTTTTGCCTTGTCTGTATGTCTGGTCGTCGCTCTCTGTGTGTGCATGGATTCGTGTGTGTGTGTGTGTGTGTGTGTGTATGTATGTGTAGTGTGCATGTGTGTAAGTGCGTGTGTTCATGTATGTGTGTGTGTGTTTGTGTGTATGCATGTATTTGCGCATGTGTATGTATGCGTGTGCATGTGTGTGTGTGTTTGTGTGTATATGCATGTATGTGTGCATGTGTGTGTGTGCATGTGTGTGTGTGTGTGTGTATGTGTGTGTGTGTGTGTATGTGTGTGTGTGCAAGTGCATGTGCGTGTTGGCATGTGTGTGCATGCGTTTGTATATGTGTGTATGGGTGTTGTGTGTTTGCAATATGCAAAATGCCATACACCCTCAGGCCTGATATTTTGTCTGTTTGACCTCTTTCAACCTCCTTGGTTTGACTGGTTGCAAAGCGGTATATAGGTAAAGGGGTAAAGTCTGCCTACTCCGATATTTCAGATGGCGGATGATCCACACACCTGGGAGGGGGTCACCCTGCACGGTCTGTTCCAACAGGCCGCAGCCCAACATCCGCACACAACAGCCGTCGTGTTTGACAATGGACACAACACAACGGTCATGACGTACAGCGAGCTAGCCCAGGGTGTAGAAGACCTGTGTTCCGTCCTGAGGAATGCTGTGCCAGACATCCTGGGACAGTCTGTTGGGCTGTACGCAAAAACTGCGGGAAATCTGCCTCTTTGGGTCATCAGGTAAGTCACGATTACCAGTCACAGTCATCTGTTCACAATCATTGGCAATTACTGTGTCATACAGCAGCCGCTCCAGACCCTTCCCATTTACTAATTTAGGCCCTGTTGCAGGCTCCTCGCAGTTCAGCCCCTGGCTGTGAAGAGAGAGTACTTGTGAATAATGAATATCAAGGAGGGTCTGCATGGGGGGTCCTGACAACGCTTTACGCTAAATTCAGAACGGTCGACTACGTTTTACGTTAAATTCCGAAGGCTGGCAACGCTTTACGCTAAATTCAGAAAGGCCGGCAACGGTTTACGCTAAATTCTGAAAGACTGGCAACACTCGGCAAGGGCGGGGGCATGCTCCGCCGGGAAAATTTTGAAATTTTGACTCTCTGAAACACCATTTCCTGCATTTTGAGGGGAAATTTTCACTGGTAGACAAAGCTAAGTTAAATGGCATATCTAATTAAAGATTCCCAGGGGTTCAGTGTAAGCCACCCAACAGATTTTTTACCATGCCGAGCGCTAGCCTGATTAAATCTCGCTTATAGCAGCCCGCCAAACATCCGCCGGCCTCCGCGGAGAGGGGCCAGTTACAGCCCTGGACAGCGGAGTTTGTGTTACACAGACTAGCCGAGCGCCGAAGGGGCAAAGGCGTCGCAAGGGAAGTTGTGAAATCCTGACACCCCGAACCTCGATTTCCTACGTTTTTCTGGCTATTATATAAAGCTGAGTTAAATGAAATTTCTATCAGCAAAAAGGAGTTTGAGTTTGACACGTCACATCCCCCAACATCATTTTCAGAATTTCGAGCGCCGAAGGCTCGAGGCGGCGCAAGGGAGGACCATGAAAATTTTGAAATCTTGACCCTCTAAAATGATATTTCCTGCATTTTATTTTTGATGGGCAAATTTTGCTGGCAGACTAAGCTAAGTTATAACTTCAATGACATTTCTATTAGCAAAAAGGTTTTTGAGGGCGAGGCCACCGATACAATTTTCACCATGTCGATGACCGAATAGTCGCAAGGGAGGTCCGGCAAAATTTTGAAATCTTGATCCTTTGAAACGCAATTTCCTTTGCTTTGAAGGCTAAAATTTACTGGTAGACTACGCTTCGACTTACGAAATTTGGGAGGCCAGACTACGATTTACGGGTAATTTTTAGGCTAGATTACGTTTTACGTAAAATTTTTGGGCTAGATTACGCCTTACGTGAAATGCACTGGCTACGCTTTACGGTAAATTTTCCATCCTCACTACGAATTACGTGAAATAAAATAGCTTCCCTACGAATTACGGGAAATTAAAAGGCCTGCCTACGCCTTACGGAAAAGAGCATGCAGACCCTCATCAAGCTATACATATTAACGAGCAATGAAAAACAACACTTTTGACAGATTACACCATTTGAGTCATGAGCCTGGTGATGATGCATGATAAAGACTGGTACCTGAACTGTTGTCTACATTGATTGTACACCTTTTATGTTTATCCATACACTCACATTATGCCAACTGTTCCCTGTCCAGTATACTGCAGCTGCCAGCCTGTCTGGTACCAATGGACCCAGACTCACCCCTTCAGCTGACCATTATCCGTGTCCCCTACATACTCATTCAACTGGAGCAGATGCAGGTGAGTTCTGTTACGCTGTTGTGTGACGTGATCATGATGTTTGCCCAAGTGCCAAGGGTTTAAATTTCCCGACAGGCTGTGTTTTGCCTTTTGGAAAGGCTCTTGATACTCAGATTTCCTTACTCAACTCAGGAGAAAATAAGTACCTAGCTCAAGTTAAGAATGTCCATTGCTTGGATTGGTCTCAAGTTAGACTCTTAGAGAAGAGCCACACATTGAGCAGCTTAAAGAACCACCACAAAAGGGTAGGTGTGAATCAAACCTTACAGTCTAATGGGCGTACTGTGCTTGAAGCCCTCAGCCCCATGAACACATACAGTCATACCATGAAAGAAGAACAAGAAAATGAATTTAATTAGATGTGACTTCAGTTCATGGTTGTAACAACTATTGATTGGAAACATTAGTTGTAATTGTGACATAATGTGCAAGCATGGCCTATACCATTTTCTACAGGGGTTCCTGCAGAAATGCTCCCATCTCCAGGTGTCCACAGTCGCCTCCCCTTCCTTGCTGCAGCATGGACTGATCCTGGTGCGAGTGCTGGCCACGCCCCCCACCCCATCCAGGTCTCCCCTTGCCTACAGACTTCAGACCTCGGGCACGACAGGGCAGCCCAAGACTGTGGGCGTCCCTCACAGCTGTATTGTGCCAAATATTCTACATCTTAGGTACTGTAAATCTTGAAATATTTGTGATGATATCTTATGGTTTTTCACTCTTTTGCTGTGTGTGAGTTTAAAATCAGACCTCTAAAATGTTTGCAGAGTAGTTGTGGTGACAACTGTGCTTCAGAATCGTTTTAAACAGGGACTTAAGACACCACAGAAAGTTGCAGGTATGGCATCCTCCAACTCTGCTAAATAAAAACAACATAAAGTTCTGCCTTAATCTCAAGGAGGAAAGGCACTAAGGGTCTTACTACTCTCCTTACTTTAAGGTAATTTTTCTTCCCCCTCCTGAATTAAAAAGGCAACACCTTACATACTTATGCTTAAAAGCAGTTACTCAAGCAACTATCCATTTGCTTGAGTAGCTGTGTTTTGGCGTAACTTATCACCTAGATGTCTAATCTTCATCGACGTACATTACAAAGTTGCTAATTGCAGCGATTTCTATCCCAGGTCTCTGTTTGAGGTCACGACCCATGATGTCATCTTCAGTGCCTCACCCGTGACCTTTGACCCATGCATAGTGGAGTTGTTCCTGGCCCTATCCAGCAGAGCAGCGCTGCTGATGGTTCCTGAGGAGGTGAAGAAAGCTCCCAGGTTCCTGGCTGATGTTCTGGTCAGGAGGCAACAAGTCACAGTTTTACAGGTACTGAGCACTGCTGTATGCTGTACAAGCAGAGTGTTGGTATCCTCTAGCAATCTAATATATTGCTGTAGTTTTTATCTGAACACTGTGATTTGGGCCCCTATGTTGTGTTTAAGCAAGTGTAGAGGGCTATTCTGTTTTGTTACAAAGGTAATGGGTTTATTTCATATAATTTTGGTCCTCAAAATTCATAAGATGTTTTCTGAGGGTTATGAATTTAAAATGATGAATGCCCCCAGACCTCCCTGGGAGTATTCCCATGCCTGTAGCACTTGCCATGTATCTTAACTGCACTACCCTTAACTATGCTGTGAAGCGAACCTTGAGAGAATTCTGCAGCTGTAGACATTAAACTGACAGTTTAAATGGTGCTCAAGTGACCCACTGTTTCCACATGGTCCAGGCAACCCCAAGCCTTGTGCGTAGGTTTGGTACAAAGCTGCTCCAGACACAAATACTCCATGCAGACTCACCCCTGCGACTGCTGGCGTTCGGCGGAGAGGAGTGTCCGGTACCCGCCGACATCCGCGCCTGGAGAGGCCCCGGCAACACAACACGGTTCTACAACATCTACGGCATCACTGAGGTGTCGTCATGGGCGACGCTCTACAGAATTCCTGAGGAACACATCAGTGCAGGCAACAGGTTATTGTCTTATACCTCTCAAAATCCCACCCAGAGAAGTAAAAAATTGATATTCCCATTGAAAACATTTCTACTTCTTTGACTTTGCACCATTGCTTGGGCATTGGTTAGGCATAGTGGTTAGAGCTTTGGGCTTAGAACCAATAGGTCCTGGGTTCGATTCTCACCATGCCCTGATGTTGTGCTTTTGGGAACAGCACTTTACACTATGTATGACGCCTACAGAGCCTCTTTAATCTGTCAAAAGTGTGCCAAAGCAACACACCTTTGCAAACATCTGCACATTTGCCACCAAGAGCCATAATTATTTTTCTTCAACCATAAGAAAATGACATGTTCTTGTGCAAGACCTAAAATCTAATCCTCTGCATGTATTTCTACCCCAGTTCCAGAGTGCCTCTGGGTCAGCCTCTTCTAGGTACTAAACTGGAGGTCAGGAACAAGGAGGGGAAACCTGTGTCAGAGGGGCAAGGGGTGCTGTATATTGGTGAGTGATGTTTAGGGAGGTACGTTGCCACCTGGCAGTGTACTTATGAACTGCAACCAGATGACTTTAGGCCAATCCTTATTTACTCTTCATCAGAGTAGGAATGCCAGAAAGCTCTTGATCGCATCATACAGAAAGCAGTAATTGTTGTGGATTTAAGATATATTTTGCAAATAGCAGCCCAATCATAAGGAGAACCATGTTTATGTTTTATATGAATTAAAGCAACAAAATAAAGCTATCCATGGATTTTTTGGTCATGATGCATTGAGTTTTAATCATATGGTGCACTCTCTACCTTCCCTGGTCTAAGAACTGGTATAATATTAAACCAGTAACTCTCAATAGTTCAGACTTCAAGTTAAACTTCTCCTTCCAGGTGGTGATCACAGACAGTGTTACCTGGATGGTGAGGACCTTACCCCACCTACTGATATTGTCATGCGGTCCTCAGGGGATGTTGTTGATCTCCATGGTGCTGAACTAGTCTTCTGTGGTCGCCTTGACGACCAGGTGAAGCGCAACGGAAAACGGCTGGACCTGAAATGGATAGAACAGGTGGGACACTGAGAGTGTGTTTTTCCAATGTCACAGTAAAAATGATCTCAAACCAGTTTGTTTCTGAAGAGCTATAATTTTTTTCCCACTGATTGTGACAGAGAAGACAGAGTGACTCTATGTACACAGTACAGTATTTACAGGTCCACTGTAGTGGGGAAACGCCCCTAACTCTTCTCGACAAGCACAATGAAAAGTGGACCTGTATGATGATGGCTTAATGTCCTGTCTTAAAAACTGCAACCTTTTCTTGTAGCATGCATATTGGGTGAGTGATACAGACAGAGGCAGGACTGGTAACCACTGGACACACTATTACTGCAGTAAATGTAACAGTAACTACAGATTTGTTTCAACTGCAACCTTAAACACAACATGATTTCCCATTCTACGAAGAAATGAAATACCCACAAAAATAACTGAATTTAAAATCATGGTTTTCATGACATTGGCTCTGTCTCTGGGCCATTGCCAAAAAGAAGTGTACGATGGAATCTTCACTTCTTGTATTTCACATTCTACTTCTCCTCAGAAAGGCTGTAAGTTAGATGGAGTGGAGACCTGCGTAGCTGTGATGGACAGGAGGCACAGACTGCTGCTGTTTGTCGTTTTGTCGGCTGTCCACACGCGGGGTCAAGGTCGCGCTGAGGACATCCTGCTGTCCCTGAGGTCAGAGCTGCCGACCCACGCTGTACCTGACAAGGTCATAGAGGTGGCGGAGTTGCCAGTCACCAGACATGGTAGGGATGTTGCTTTTTTTGTTTGTTCTGTATCTGTATAGCCGGTATAACCGCCGTTCGGCGTAACACACCAGCTTCGCAGGCACGCGGCGCGGCAGCAGCTGGTTATATTACATCGAACGACTCGTAACCCCTAACTTTTGCACATCTATCTGCAAGCGTTCTTTAAAACTACCTAGAGAAGATGCCCCTACTGTACTTTGTTAACATGTTAGGAAGAAACAGTAATTTACTGTTGTTTCTAACCAAAAATGCAGGTCCATTGCATTTAACATACATGTAGTAAGAGGCCCGGAGAGGAGATAGGTGCCGCCAGGGGACTAAATGCCTATTGAGACAGCATAATAAGTTGTGCTGCCCCTACGACTGATGAACCAGCGTACGGCTGACTACAAACCTATGGGATGATGATGATGATGATGATAATGTAGTAAGAGGTACCTAGGCCCACATTTATGATATCATTTCATGATTGTCTTTCTTTTCTATCCCCAGGCAAAGTTGACAAGGACACATTGCTGCTATCTGCACAGTCTGACCCACCCCTGACAGTGGACCATTGTACTGATGTGTACCACTGTGTGTGTGAGCTCTGGGAGGTGAGTCATTCAATCATGGATATCAAGTACATAAAAGATGGACACAACCAGATGACAACTGGAAGGCAACATGATTGTAAATACTTTTCACAGTATCTGGAAGTTTTTTGTCCTTCTACTTCACCAATCTTACTGATTCTTTATAATTCACCATTTCCCAAACTTCGTTTCCCATGATTTTTACCAGCAAGCTGGAGGAACCCTGATGACGGAAACGGAAGAAAACCAGGAACTGTCTTTCCTTGCCGGTGGAGGAAACTCACTGACAGCCGTACAGCTAGTAGAAAACCTGCAGTCCACATTTGGACACACCTTTCCTGATGCACTGGACATCATCTTACATCAGACATTAGGAGACCTTGTAAGATATGCACAATCTCTACTAAAGGGAAGAAATGACGTCCAAACCAACAGAAGTTCCAGTCCAAATCTAGCAAGCCCTCAACAACATATTTTGCATAAGGGTCATTCTAATTCTGTAAAAACTTCTGAAGACAAGATGTCACAAGAGAAGAGACCTGGAATCAGACATCCAAATGAGCAGCAGCGGAAGAAGATGAAGATATCTGAAGACACTGACACTGTAGACATCCTTCCATCTGAAGACACTATTGTGAAACCATTCCATAAAAGGACACAGGTGTCACAAGATGTTCCCAGAAGTAATAACTGCACTCGAGCAGTGCTGAGAGGGTCCCAAACTGTTTGTCTCCAGCCCAACACAGAAGAGAACGGACAAGTCAATTGTTTAGTGCCAGATGTGCCGTCTGTATCCACAGCACTGGAAGATGTAAGTTGCTTGGCAACAGAACTCGCTGCCATGGAGATCACCATGGAGACGGTGTGGACATGTGACACAGGGAAATGTGTGGATGCTTCACCTCTTCTGTTAACTGAAGTTAGGTACTGTATGTCGTGTTTGTTTGTTCTTTGGTATTTAAGGGGGTGAAGTCTGTCATTTCTGATTATCACATTTCCAAATGGTGGGCCAGCCAGGTTGTTTGTGTTTATTATTATAATCAATTATGTTTGTGTTTATTATTAGAATCATATACAATTCTATTTTAAGTTTCCACAAACAATGCTCACAACTACTCTCTTTATGTCTTGTGTAGTTTGGTGTCTTTTATATCATACTTTTCGTTCCTGAAAGCCGCCGGCCGGGCCCTGGTTTGGCAATGCGACATTTGCCTTTAGTAAAATTATCGTGACTAATCTACTATATACTAAAACTACTAAAAGTGCCTTATTAATAGTGAATAAGGTTATGTACATGTTTGCAATCGTTTGCTTTCCAGTTGGTACCCAGCAGGGGTCGTGTTCATCGGCTCTCACTCCCACAAGTTTTGTGCCATTGCCATGGATACAGGGAAACTGTTATGGGAGACCAAGCTGGGAGACAGGGTTGAGTCTTCAGCCTGCTGTTCCACTGATGGGGAACTCATCATTGTGGGTAAGGAACTCACTTCAACACTCATTACTAAATAACGTTTTTGTTTAGAACTTTAACAAACTTTTAAGGTTTGATGGAAGATTCCTTTTAAGGGACTGTAAATTTTTATTTATTTTTGCTGTGACTTAATTTCATGGTAGGTGGTGTTTTAAGCTTGTGTTTGAAACAATTCTGTCATACAATGCATATTTGCAGTGTCAAGATTCACAACGAAGAGGTCACTATGAACATGAAAATGCTGTAATGATTTCAATATCATCAGTAGGATGATTGAGAAAAAATTTTCTTTATTTGCAAAAATAGACTGGTACATATATCTTCCTATAATACATTTGTTGACTACAACCTGCTAGGCATTGGCTGGAGAATTTGATTAAAAGTGACATTGGACACTCATGGCTATTGACCAGGTACTAATAGAATCTATCTGATGTTGCCTTCAATTAGGTTGCTATGACAACTGTGTATACGTTCTGGAGACACGGACGGGGACAATACAATGGTGTTACTACACAAGAGGTGCTGTGAAGTCCAGCCCATGTCTGGACATGAAGACCTCGCTTGTCTTCGTTGGATCACATGATCAGCATGTGCATGCTCTAGACCTCAAGGTCAGTCCCAACATTGTGTTTTCTTTAATATTTGTTTGTTACTTACATCTTTGGTATGTTTTGCCAATAGAGCCGTGCAGTTTCTGTATGTTCTGCCAGAGGGAGCAGTACAGTTTTTGTATCTTCTGCAGAGGGAGCAGATTTCTGGCAGAATTCTGTAGAATTCACATAATTCCCAAGCTGAGTCATCAATTGCGTCCATGTGCACATACAATGATATTAACCTATTTGAGTTTGATATAACTGAAATAAAGGTGATTGCTCTACAATTAAACTGTGACTTAAAGAATTGAGTTGAAGCGTGTTTTTTGTACCTGTGTGTTTTTCCCCAGAAGCGGTGCTGCGTGTGGAAGACCCACTGTGGCGGAGGTTCCGTGTTCTCCTCTCCGTGCCTGGGCTCCAATCCCAGACTGCTGTGTGTGGGAACACTGACAGGCACACTTATCGCCATCAACCCGGTAAACATGACTTCCACCCCTGTACAGTATAACACAGTCGGAAAATGGCTTACCTGTTGAGACTCCAAGCTTTAAAGGGACATTTTTGGCCAGAATATGGCCTGTGTCTTTTCAATCTCTTTGCTAAACTCTGCAAAGTTGAGATGTTTGCAGTCCAATGTCCATCCATCTGTCTATCAGTGTTGCTTCAACTGTCCAATGTAATGGTAGATTTTTGGATGAATAACGTTCAATTCTCTGGCGATTTTTTAATCTGTTTACCTTCTAGAGATGAATCAGATTTGCATCAGATTTAACATCACTGGAGGGTGTAATCAGTACATTGTGAATCATATTTGTGTCGCATGTGTCTCAATATTGATATTGATAATCATCCTGTCTTTGTCAAATTACATTTGGATTGTCCTTGTCCTTGCCAGTAGGGCTAGCCCTAATTACAATAGCCATAGGTTGATCAGCCTTGTCTATGTGTGCTGATTCAGTCTGATGTTCCAGGTTTCATGGAGCCATGTCTTGTATTGTTACAGGATACAGGTGCTGTTTTGTGGCACACCGCCCTTCCCAAACCCATATTCTCCTCCCCTCGTATCACGTCATGGCGGATCTACGTGGGGTGTGTCGACGGAGAACTGTACTCTGTGGATCACCATGGTAACGTCACCTGGAGTTTCACAACATCTGGCCCCGTCTTCTCCTCTCCATGTTTATCATCATCATTGTCACCACATGATCTTGTAGAGCAACAGCCATTGGATGTCATTGTTGTGGGGTCACATGATTGCCATGTGTACTGTCTGTCAGAGCAAGCTCAGCTCAGGTGGAAGTTTGAAACGGACTCAGCCGTATATGCCACGCCTTTTGTCTTCAACCTCAGAGCAGGCTCTGACACTGTCTTAGACTCTAACATCTTAGACCAGATGTCTCAGTTAGAACGTATGGTCAGCTCTGTGTCAACGGCAAAAGCAAGAACTAACACAGACACGACAAACTCTGACAGGACATCTCAAGGTCATCTCTGTGTGGCTGTTGCCTCCACCAAGGGCACGCTGTACATTTTGACCTTGGACTCTGGGAGCTGCCTCGCCTCCCTGAGACTGCCAGGGGAGGTTTTCTCCTCTCCTGTTGTCTGGAACAACCTGCTGGTTGTTGGCTGCAGGGATGACTTTGTTTATGGGATAAAGGTCATGGGTCACACAGGTGTCAAAGGACAAAGGTTACCCATTTTGTGACTTAATGAGTGTACAGTATTTTTTTACATCTTTTTACTGTCCACTTGTATGTAAATATAACTTTAGGTAGCCAGCCTAAGTTCCTAGGTCCGTGCTATGAATATCTTGAAATGCCAACCAGCTTTTTGATTTGATAACAATTGTATATAAGAGGCAATAAAGCATTGGACTATGTTGGATATTTAGAAAATAAATCAAATTTTTTAATAGAATAAAAGAAAACATACATAAATCAACAACATAATGATTGGAAATATGCATATGCATTGATTATAGAGATATTAAAGTGAAAATGTGACTATCAAGTTGTAAAAATATTCAAAGCCTTTCAATTATACACATATTTGTTTAAAAAGAATTATTTTTAGAGCTGTAGAAATTGTGGCAATTAAGTAAATGAGGCACCATATGCTGAATAGGAGAAGTCACTATTCATTCAGTACACGCCATTCTACATTCGGGACCTCTTACTGGTAATGAATACAAATTCTGCATAAAGTGGGACCGATCAGTAGTGATGGGCTGCTAGCAATTTAATCAGGTTATGATTGTCGGTAGGTCGTGTGCGGGCACATCGTTACCGAGCCCATCAAAACCGCAACAGGCTTGGAATTCTAATCTACGGTAGCGTAAGACAGTATCAGAAGCTGGCAAAGGCCAAGGTGTGTAGCCGGCCTAGGAGTGTGCTACCGTAGGATCTGCTTGGAGATTAGTGGACTTCTATATACTAAACCGGTTTGAATGAAAGTATTTCCGTTTTTAAACTACGTGATGTTTTCAGTATAGAATATGATTTTGGGGGTTACAATTTTCAAGCAGGATGGAACTTAACGTAGCCAGCCGATCTGAGCAGCCTTTCCGTAACAGGACAGTTAAATATTGTACAACCCAACTGGGCATTTTTATTGTAGTACACTTTTCGAGCTGTTGGATATGATCTTTGCAGCCTTTTTTGTAATAAGACGTTGGAATTTTGTGTTAACAACATTTGTGCGACCTAGGTAGTTAAAGGACCGACATATGCAAGACTATCCCCAAAAATATTTCGTCAGTTTGCAATCGTAAGAAGATCGTACGTTAAACTTTATCATAGCAATCATTATTTGGTAGCCGATACGGTAGATCCTGGTAAGTACCTACCAATCATATGGGAATCCGATAACAAATCAGAATTCGGTAGATGTTGTCTATAAATCATATCAGAATTTGACAACTATCAGTATACAAACTCCGACAGTCAATCAGAAGCTGATAGTTAACAATTAATCATTTCAGAATCTGAAAACCAATCAGAATTTCCTAGCAGATACCTACTCACCAGACTCCGACAATCAGAGCCAGTGAGATACCTAAAAACTAGTGGAAACGGAAAATGCGCATTTGGGTCTGAAAAGTTAGTCGATTCAACCAGACTCCTGGCCGATTATCAATAAAGGCCTATAGTATGAGTTAATTGGCCTATGAGTGAACTGACCGGCCTGGAAAAGACTGACTGAAATCGCAGGGCAACTTATTCGTCCCTATCTAAAATTTGGCCAAATTCTGCCTGGAGACTACTGGAAAGGGGCTACAAATGTATTCTGAGCCCATAGCCTGTTATGTAACCTCAAACGTTACATCACGCGATAACGATACCACGAACTGCCTTCTTCAACACGTTCAAAGAATTGAGACTTAAGTTTACCGCATTTAGTACAGAGTTATAAATTCTTGATATGCTGCAATCGTTACTCAGGCCATGTTAAAGTCTAATGCGCGGTTTATTCTCTCAAAGGCCTTTGAAATGTCAAATGTTGGTGCCCTTTGGTCTGCTGCGTGCACCGGCCTGATGTGTGCATGACCACACACAAAAAAGAACTGGACTTCAGAAGCGGCAAACACAAACAGGTTTGCGCTGACCAAAGAGCTTTTTATTAGGCCCTGAAGTTTCAGTAATATACTCTGGTGAAGACAACACTAACCTCATTACTACCAACTACGCTCAAAGGCTAGAGTTAACCCGCGGTCAGAGGCACAGACCGCCTACGTCCGGCATAATCATCGCGAGTACCATACTCACCAGAGATTAAAGTGTAGTTTCAGTAGGCAGACTTAAGTCAACTGAGTGAAGACCCGACAACGTCACATTATAGGAGTGTTTGATCTAGCCTTCAATGACAAGAAATAAAACACGTAATGAAAGAAAAATGGGTCAAACATAAGAAACTGAAGATCCCATACCTCCTTAGAAGTTTAGAGCTTTTGTGAATTTCTAGTGATTTACATCTTCCCTTAATCTCCCTAAATCAAGGCGTCTTGCGTCGGGGACGGATGTCCATGGGCGATACCACACTACGTTCAGGAAGGTGGTCTGTTCCTGTAGTGCTCCAGTGCCCAAAAATACTGATAGGGGGCTCAAATTGCCATATTTCTTCGCGACCACCATAACTACTCACATCCGAAAATTAATACAAATCCATGTTTAAGATGTGCGAACATTCAAAGACGACCAGAGACAGTACCCCCTGTCGAAGGTGAGGCTTTTCCTGAAGGCAATGATTTGTCTCAACCAGGCTACGGATCCTGTGCGCTATGCCTGCTGAAGATACCAGAGGAGTTAGCCGGAAAGCCTAATAATGTTAGCAAAAATGGCCGGATCCTCTGGCAAAAAGATATCCTACATATTTCAGCAAAGAATCCCGAAAAGGAATGACCGACATTCAAGTGCCTTTCCCACACCCTGTTGTCCATCGTAAGTGGTTTGTTGCAGATGAATCCATTTGGATCCGCATCATTAGTATCGTCTCGAGTGAAAAATTTCAAAGAGGCACTTAGAGGGCTGGGAAGGAATGCATTACTTCCAGTTCCTCGGAAGAAGGGACTAAGTGCCACCTTTGAGACTGCCCGACGTGATAATATCAAAGTTGTTTTCCTAGCCTGATAAATCGCGCTTCTGTCAATCCCTCCACTGGTCAGGCCCCTTCATTCCTGGAAGCCTAATAGCCAATTGAGAACATGCTATATATATAGCTTATCCTGTTGATCTATCACTTGGAGCGGACACGGACGTCGACACGGATTGAGAAGTCTGTTGCCTATTCTCCAAGCAGAGGGTGGGTCGCGGAAACTTAGTACATGTAGCAGGTAGTCGCGATTTTTACCGAGCCGGAAAAAGCCCGACTACTATCTCCGTGTCTCAACCTCTGCTTGGAAGGGTTCTAGAAGTGTCTTGATGGTTCTGGCCGTGGTGCTGAACACGACTGTTAGAAGCCAGTGGTTTCCGTAGTGCCAGAGATAGGGAATACTGAGACCTATATGGTCTGATTTTCAAAGTGACAGAGAATTCTGCGTTCCCATTGGACTGATTGTGTGGTAAGAAGTGGTAAGAAACCCTGAGCTCCTATTTGGTGTTTCTCTTTTTTTTTCCAAAACTGAGTCTTCTGGCCTAGAAGTGAATAGCTGGCTAGCCACAAGCCGTCGGGACAGCGGCCCCAGCCAGTCCCAGACAGAAAGAAATTGTGCTACACAAGCAACAATTTTCTAGCCCATGGGCCATCCTAGTTAATTTTTCCTGGCTGCCATTTGGGTATGAAGCCCAGATGAGCAGGTTATTGGAAATCGGAGCGTTGCCACTGAATTAAAAAAAGGATTATTGAAACGGTGCATCAAAAAGAGATTGATGGTAATTAAAAATGGTATTCACTTGTGATACTTGGCGCAACATAGATAATATATTATGAATATAAGGATGGCACGTATGTAAATTTATCTATACATAATTTTGAACAATTTCAGGCGATAGACTGCGCCGTTTTGCGACAGCCTGGCGTAATGTGACACACTCTGGACAGTGAGATACCAACATTACCGAGCAATGATGGCACCCATGCCCAGCCTAACAGTTTCCGTGTTGCCCTGTGACTCACTGGCGGTGCCATGTTTACATTCACCTGTTGACGTGCCGGAGCTGGTGCGGAAGCGTTACAATTCTGAAATTGCTTCGATTCTTGTTAATGTTACAAATAAAGTTTTTGGTTTCTATTTTGAAATTTAGACATCTTGTTTCATTTTTTCTTGCCTATTCTGTTTCTTCGCGGTCTCTCATAGCTCATTTTATTTGAAGTCAGCGGGGATGCCATTCAAACAATTATAACGATTCTGCCTAAACATAAAGCAGCCAAAACGACGTCTGAAAGCGTCTGCTCTACGATTCCGTGAGTACCTCATCTTTTTTATAACCAATCTTGCAGCAGGTCCTTCTACACAGCACGCGACCGCCTTTACAGTTCCGAGCAATCATCGGAAAGCAAAGCTGCTGCCGCGCCGCGTGTCTGTGAAGCTAGCTGGTGTGTTACGCCAAAGGGCGGTTATACCGGCTTTATAGATACAGATCATGTTCATGTTCGTCTTCGCAAACGTAGTTATGGTTAATATTTTCCTTTGTGTGACGGAACAATTACCCTAACTGGTCCAGGCAAATCATCTGAAGCGCCAAGAACCGTGAATTAAAGAAAGAAGTACCTTGTCAGAAAGCAGAGACACTAAAAGGATAGAATAAAATACACGGATAATCTATGTAGTAAGACAGCGAATGATCAGACGGCGTTGGTGGTAATGAGATCACGCTAGTCTGCGTGATGTACGTGACTGGCAAAGAAACGTCAGGATAATAGAATCACCACGGGACACTATATAGAGAGCTATTTTCAGGTGACATCATCAATGTGTTCGCCGCCATGTTGGTGTCCCTATTTGCATTTCAGCGAATCATAGCTCAAGTTTTTTTTCCGAATATTTGAAGACCCTTTGACCCTCTCAAATAACCACTACAAGTCAATGACGAGAATACAAGAAAACGTGACCAAAAAAAATGTACATGCTTAAGCATTGATGCGAAATGTAACATTTTCGAGAAAATGCAGGATGTTTCCCTCTTGTCTTACCTTTTGTCAGGCTACTACCTTTAGGCTCGGCCCCGACGCGTCGCCGAAAAACGACCACTTAACAGCTAATAGATCGTTCATATACAATAGTGTAAATGACATGCTAGACCTTATATGTTGATTTATTCATACCTATAGATATCCATATATGTGTGTTTAATTGTACTGTAAGTAGTTGTTATACATGTAGACCTTACGGAAGTCGCTGTACTTTTGTCGTGTCAATAAAGATTATTATGTTTATCATATTTGCTGTGACAGCTAATGTGCTGATGTCACCGGTAGCGGTAGTTGTATATATGTAAGCTCTGACTGGTTCATGACAGAAGAAGAAGAACACACAAGCAAAAACAATGTGTTTTATCTACGGGAAACATTACAGGTACACTAACGTGGTGGCCAGTACCTGTCTGTTTCATTGGTATGGGACATGAATGAAAACGCTTTATATAGGTTGGTGTGTCGCAAATCATTAAGCAGAACTTTTTCGTTGTCTGTGTTGTCCGTATTTCAGTCTCCTTTAGGTCTTTCAAATGTTGCGTCTTTTTTTCTGTTCGTTACCATGCAACAGTACATATAAAAGAAACCGAAGCCATTTAGAGATTAAACGCATTACGCAGAGCATCAGGCTCTGCCAGGAGACTGCATATGTGTACCTTGTAATAATCCCCATTAAGAAAAGAGTAGGCCAGAGTTCATGCCACCGAAAGCCAGTTATTTACCGGCGCGCCTTTACATACATGTATGTGTCGTGCCCGTATAGCCAACCTTCAAACAGTCTCCCTCCAACTCGCTCTCTCCCCAATGTTGTTACTGAATATTAATAATCCAAAGCCTGTGACAAACAAATGTGCTCCGTTTATCTACGGTATCATAAATATGGTTGTTTTCGTGGCAATCAAGTAGTATTCTCGCATATCGCGTCTTTTCTCATGATATTAACCATATACATGTATACGCAATGACGCTCTGTCCTTTAGTATCTACCAGACACCCTGGAACACAAAATAGAAATCGAATGAAGGATTTGCGAGATGAATAAGTGTGGGGTATGGTATGGCGTAACTACATGGTATCACGGTTGAGAACACAGTGGTCCTGGGTTCAAATCCTACTGCGTATCGATCTTGTACCCTTGTGAGCGACGTTAAAGTGGGCATCTGACTTCGGTTGGGGAGGTAAAATTCAGTGGAAGCTGAAAGTTTTACTCCGCCGTCGGATATGTACCGTGCCCTGTAGTGTACACAGTGGATAACAAGCCATTGTCGAAATCTACTCAATGTTTGTTTTCCATTTTGAGATTACTATTGCAGTAATCTAATTAATTCGATGGGTAAGGGTTGTGTGTTTCTAGCACTCCAGACGGACGGTATGAAGCTACGGTGTACACGTCAGCCCATACACAATCCCGATATGACTCTATGGTGTGTTTTCTTAGTTCATTCAAGCCCGTACAGAATCCTGATATGATTCTACGCTGGCGTATCCTATAATAGTACTCTAGTCTATAAACAATCCCGATCTACGGTGTGTTTTCTTCATCTCTAGTCCGTACAGTATCCCGATACAAGCCGATTTAGAAAAGCAAAATCGTAGGCTTTCTCAAGCTCCTGGTTGTTTCTCCAAGAACTGGAAACTGTGTGTTGGGTCCGGTCCTGGTATGCTGCCTTAAAGATCTGCTTTGAGATTATTATTACGGTCTCCCATGCCGAGTCAGCCTAGCGCCGAGCCAAAATTGGCATCCCGTCGCCATGGCAACGCGCCGCGTAATTGCTCGCGCGGTGGAAAATTTGCGGAAAATCGGCGGTGCGTCACAGTAGTGTGGAGAGAAGGGCCCGATCCCGGCTCCCGGTCTGAGTACCGCTCGCGTTCCGAAAAACCGGTCTGTACGCGGCTGTGCGCGCCTGCCGAGGAGCTACACGGGCATCAGGTCGTGTTTACAAGCAGGCGAGGGTAACCAGCGGCCCCCGGACGCCCATCGGACTGCCATTTTTGATGGAACAGGTTGTTGCTGGCTCCGCCGCGCCGGAAGAAAATTGATTTCCACTTGATGGACGCACCAAGGTGAGCCCGTCCTTCCTAGTGTTCGTCAGTACTGATTCTATCTGTCACGCTTACACAGCACGCACCACACAACTTCTCTATCAGTGCAGGGTTTTACTTTCTGCAATCGTAAACAAGATCTACAAGCGCTAGACAAAGGCGCCCACTCGTCCGTGTGATCCGTTTGGATTCTGTAATGAAATGGCTACTGATTGCCCGCTTTAATATCTGTCTCCGGTCTCGTTATGCGTGCGTTCAGGTCGCCATTCTTACTCCCACAGCTAGCAGGGAAGGTCAGAGATGGGAGGTTTATGCACGTTAGATATAAACACCGGCAGTTTAGGAGGTTAGGACCGTTGTTTTGTTTTGGTTCGACGGCGGCTTCTCAGTTTTATTCATCAGGAAGATCTTTAAAGCGCAGGAAATTTGGCTGGTAGAACAGGAGACACGGGAAAAACAAAGCTTACATTTAGCCGCCGGGGCACAGCTCCAACCCGGCCGGCCATATGGTAACGACAGACATGTGCTGCTGACGCGGTGTGTTGGACCAAAACATACCAAGCTTAAGAGCTGAAAGCTGCACTAGTACTTTCGGTGTTTTCCGTCTTTTCAACAACCTGTTGTACTGTATATGTATATACTATATATATCGTGCAATGTCGTCTCTCGTTGTTTTGCTTCTGACGCGGAATAGCTCTTCAAAAACAACATGTCTACATGATGAAGACCAAAACACATCAGTCACCCAGAAATGAACCGCACTGAAGAGGTAAACTTTCAGTATTTCCGCTTTGGTAACGACCTGCTGCATTGTGTATATCCTATGCCACGGGTAACTGTCGATTTCTAGCTCAATGTCGCCACCCGCTGTTTTACTTCAAACGCGCAATGGTTATTCAAATACAACAGGTTGGAGACCAAAACACACCACTCGCGCAGAACGGAACTGCGCTGAAGAGTGTACTTGGCCATATTTTCCGCCTTGTCACCCAACTGCTGTACTGTATATATACTATGCCATCGGTAACTGTCATGTCATTTCCCGTTGTTTTGATAATGGTAACGTGCACTAGTTCTTCGTCCGACCCTAAGTTATTCAAAATTTACACAAAAAGGAGCCATACTATTAAAACAGCCAATATTTTTCGACCCCCCCCCTTCCGCTCCACTGACTGTTTATCATTTAGAACGTCGGACAACTCCTAACGTCGTCTTTCATTGGTTTGCTTCTGACATATGATGGCTCTTCATATACAGGTAGATGACCAAAAAAAACACGCCAAGCTTGCTCTTGACAGCCACATTTTGAAATACTTCCAACCATCGCATGCCAACAGGCCCTTGTCTATCGCTGTGGATTATTGCGTTCACTACCAAAATTGATTTTTGTTGTTTGCAAAATTAGTGTGTGATATTTCCCTCTGAAATCTTTTTTTTGTGCATTTTTGTATACATATACATATACATATACATATACATATGCATATACATTGACATGTACATATAGCTACATGTATATACACAACAACAATCTATAAAAATAACAAACAAGAAGAATACAAAAACATTACAACGGATCAGAACAATACATGTAAAAAAAGGAAAACAAAACTTTCTACAATAACAATTTTCTAAAAATCTGGTGTTCGATACCAACACCATGCAAAAAAGCTAATTTTGACAAAAATAGTGAGGTATGACTAGTATTTAGATTCAATAGAAAACTAGGCTAAATCTAAGTTAATCGGATTATCTGTCTTTTCATGAAGCACTTACCATATAAATGAGCGCTGGGAAACCCACAGAAGGGCTGGCAAAGCGTAGGGGGAAGGTGGATTTGGATATTTCGATATTTGGATCAACGAAGAAATGAGATTAAGCAATTTTTATTTGTTTCTTTATGTAACCAGCGCAACCATTTGAAAAAAAAACAACAACTCCATGACCGTTTCCAAAATCATATCCCGTTGCTTAAGTAACTGCTTGTTGGTCCCTGAGCCATAGCCTTTATCCCTAACTCACATATATTTGGCGGTATTAAGTCAGGAGTTTTATGCTATTGGACAGATTTTAATATCCTTTGTTTACACATTTACTTATCTAGGTGATAACTAGCTACTGCTGTAAGCATGATCACCTCAAAAAATGCTCGTACAGAGTTCGTCATGCATGTATGCAAAGCTCTGTATGTCACTTAAGTGTAGAAATGTTACCTCTGATGTATAGAATTAAAAACAAAACAGATTAAGATTTTTAATTATTATGCATAAGTCAAAGTATTATCAGTAGCTAGCAGTACAACCCACTATGTATAAGCCCATAGGACATCTGCGCCATACCGTGTGAAACCTGGCCTGTGTCTTTCAACTCTAGATCTGCACACAAAAATGTTCAGCATGTAACTGATTGTACCAAATGTGCTTAGGGTATGGCGATAGGCAACAGGGGGAAGGGTTTTTAAGCTTATAAACAGCCTACAACGAAGTCAAGTTGATCTCAGTTTCAGCTTGCATCTGGCAACGGTTCCTATTTGACCTTTATCGTCAGCGTATTTGCTCATACAAAATGCTAACAATGCACGAAAAGCGGGATTTAGCAATGGTAAAAATGTCATGGTAATGGTTGCCATGCGCCATGATAAAGACCAGATATTTGCAAATCTTTCCTCATTTATCAGAATATATAATAAGAAGATTATGAATCCGGATTATCTAAGCAGTTACTGGCTGGGAAACATCATCTGTGAAAAAAAAAACACAGAGAGGAATTTCATCGTGATTTAAGCGATTCTCTGGAATATTTTTATTGTAGTATTGTGTTAGCTTGATTTGCATTTTACCAGCCATCAACAAAACAAGCACAGTAACATGCTGTACACGTGGTTTTATGGTAGCCGCCCCACTTTTCATCAATAAGGTCGGGGGTTCTGAAGACGACCTTACCCACGATTCTTTGCTTGTAGTTACTATAGCAAAGAGAGAAATACAATTTATACCATCGATATTTCCACTTCTAAAGGTACTGTAAAATCATATTTCTAATGCAGATAAACAACCTCCCCCCCCCATCGAAAAACACATGTCTTTTATGTCTACTGTAACTGAAAAGCAAAGAGAATTCAAATTGATTTGATATCACCTATTCCATTTTATATTTACCAGCTATTGGCGTATTTTGTTTTGACAGGTGCCTAGGTCAGTCTGGCAGAAATATGTTATCAATGTCTTCATTCATTTAATTCAATGTGTTGGTTACTGGTAGGTGCTGTGGTGGTATCCTCAAGCAGATCGGGTTCATCCTCTGTGTTTTACGCCTGTGTTTTACAATTTTATTACTACCACATGTATTGCACTTTTTAAAGATTCCCTTTCTACGAGTACTAGATGTTGCAGCACAAACATAAAAAACACTGATTTTCAAAAGGATCCGTATGATCCGCTTCGAGAGCAATTTGACTGTCATGTGATCCAGATACAGATACCGACAGCATAAGTAGTTAGCACTTTGCACCTACTCGAAGAATAGTCATAATTTGTGAAAGTGATTGACTGTAATAATATAATTGCGTTGGGTATATTGCCGGCAGATTCACACAGGGTTATCAAATAGGACGAAAATGCACCATTTTATAAACGTCTCAAACGACGCAAATACTGAGTATACCCGGTTTAAATGATACCAAAATACAATGTTTTCTGATAACAGCCAATGGTTATATTGTTATTTTATGAGTATATATATTTGCACCAGATATACTCCTTCTGACAGTATTGAACATCGAACCATCAAAAATCAACAGTTCCAGCTCTTGATTCCTGTCGCCGCCCGAAATTGAATCAAACTGCGATGACGTCAAATTCAACACTGGGCACCCTCCGTTGTGAGTGAATCCAAAATAAATGCTATTGTGACCTTATCAACCAAGTACTTATCGTGGCCTTGTTACCAGAGTTAGTGTCAAATGACGTCAGTGGGGATGTAACGGTTGCCATGGCGACATAAATCATGGTCGCGAGCCGGGTGGTAACGTGTTGCCATGGCCACCTAAAACATAAACAGGGCACTGACCTTGCGAAAAGAGGTCAGCAGCCTCGGGAATCTGACGCTGTGTTTGCGAAAAAAAACCCTCAGCAATGCAGCAATGCCCAATGGTCAAAAAGTGAAAATTGCAAATACATGCCCGAGAGTTAAAGTACATGTGACATGGATAAGGGAATCATAAATACAGTGATATTACTAGTAACTACCTACTGCGTTATGCTACATTATAAAACATCGAGGTATTTTGTTATTGTGGATACCTTGATATTTATAATAAAAGAATAAAAATTCTTTCTTAAACATCAGGAATAGTGGAAACTTAAGAATGTATTTTGTACACGTTGGTACATTTGTAAATGAAAAATTTAGTTGGTTGATAATACACATGACTAGAACAATTAACCGCCCACACATAGCCATCTGGATCCGGACTGATTACTAAAATCATTATGTAACGAACACGATCTCAAGTTGGTCAAAGAGAAATATCAGGTCCCTGGCCCTTACATAAGCGGGTTATCATCTACATGATCTAAGAGAAATCCACAAAGAAGGAAACCGCAGAGATTGGATTCATGTTTCTTTTGATCTTGTTGTCTGGTCTGATTCTTTGTCACCGTACTTTCTTGTGGCTTGGGTCTTTCAGGCGATTGTGGCTTGTTCATACATTCGTCTGTACCAGACTCCACGTGTACAAGTCACTGGGAAATAGTGGTGATTAGCCAAATAGACTGATGGCGTCTCTTTCTACTGGCTTGAGGCTGTCCTTCCCCACATACTTTACTAGTTATCCACACAGTTACACCGAGGCGGTAACTGTTGAACGTCAAATGGACGATTATAAAAATATCACTGATACTTCAAATGAATGTCACTGATTCAGATGTGCGTATGATAAAGAGTGTGGTCACACATCCTAAAAGTAGGATTTGAGACATTCAGATATTCGGTATCATAAGGTTTGAGTCAAATACCTCTCTATACTGTTCTAACCGTTGACAAACATATTATGAAGAGAGACGTGTTATTTTCTCGGTCCTTATGTGAAACGACATTCCCGCTGTTTTTCAAATTGTTCCATTTGTCTTCCGTCACATGCACTCTATATGTTCGCCATAGCGGTAAATTGCCGTTCCGGTTATGATTCTGTTTCTATCTGCATAACGCTTTATCTTTATACTAATGAATGGTATTCCATAACTATAGCTACTGGATTCGTTAACATAGTGCACCTCACTGAGTACAATTCCAGTGACGCAGCAAAAAGTGCAGCGTCCAACTACAAAGTACAAAATAAAAAGATAACTTTTGCAATCTCGGTTACTAAAGAGTAAGGGTCAATCTGTAAAACCATGCTACAATCAGATGAAGCTCATTTTGGACTTCAATCATATTTTTGTTTGTTATAAAAGCAATCTTTTATTGGCATTTCCCTATTTTTGAATTGTGAGAGTTGTCACATATAAATATTATCTTCAAATTTTCATGTGGCATCATGTTTCTTGAAATCTGCTGTTCTTTACGCAAAGGAATATGTGAATAACTTATTACGTAAAATGTCATATGTCGCAGTAGAAAGAGATGGAATCCAATATGTTTCCGACGGATGACTTGAGCAACATCTGTTGTAAACCGTCTCATTAGCGTAGGTGTTGTGTGAGTGCGTACTTCCTACGGATCAGTGTGAACATATTTTAATCATGGCTTAGAAATGCGATGGCGTACGTAGTGTAAATATATAACCTCCACGGATTACTGAAAACAGCCCTTCTGAGGAGATTTCCCCCCGGTGACGTGTGTGTTTTCTCCGGTGACTAATCTCCCGGCATTACCGCTAAGCCTCCCGCTGCAGCTCTGCTGGCGCTAATGTGTCCTTTCTTCCACCTGAGCCCCTTCTAGCCTGGATAACAGACTCCTCGGTAGGCACGTGGTAAGGCTGACTTGTTATAGCCCTCCCGCTGCAGCTCTGCTGGCGCTAATGTGTCCTTTCCTCCACCTGAGTCCCTTCTAGCCTGGATGACAGACTCCTCGGTGGGCAAATGCGAATGTTGACTTGTTGTGGATGATCTCTTTGCATAACCGCTAGCTATATGCCTCTCACCACAGCCCGGCTGCCGCCAATGTGTTCTTTCCTCCACTTGAGTCCTTTCTAGCCTGGAGATCAGACTCCTCGGTGGGCACGTGGTAATGTTGACTTGTTGCTGATGATCTCCGTGCATCGAGGTGCACCGGCATTGAATCGATAGAAGCGGTTCGTTTAATGGATCGTTGGTTTGGATGGTTCGTTTGGTTTGGATGGATCGTATAACGTAGCCCTTCTTAGAGCCCTTCTATCGGCATTAACCCAACCGAGCCAGGATGGCCGAGTGGTCTAAGGTGCACTTAATACGAAGTGTTTTTACCTTGTTCAACAAATCCCATGTAATGTCTTTTGATAGCAAATAGACCAGTTGAAGACTTCGATGTTTAACCGCCCTCTTTTTATGTGATTTTGTTTGCCATCCAGGCTTTTAAAAAAAAGCTTTATTGTTGTACATTGTCATGGAATAAACTTCAGGGGACATGTACAGGGGGTTATCATTTAAAGATAACCCGGGTCAAATTTTAACAGTTTCGAGTTGAGGTAGGCTGAAGTAGCCTCCAGTCGCAGACTTCCCGTGGGGCTAGCTTTTATTTTATTTTCGGGGTGGGGGTGGGGGTGGGGGCTTTAGGGCAGGTTCGCTAGTTTCAACGCGTTGAACTACTTTTCTAGGCAAACTCCCTCCCTCGGCAAACTCCTTTTCCCGGCATAAGACAACCTCAGCCAACGTTGAAACTAAGGAGACTAGGCTATCTCCATATTTGTAGGGCTGTATTTTGGGGGGCAAAAAAGTACCTCTTCCTACTAGTGCCTGTTGAGAATCCCGCCGCTCCAATCAGCCACGAGAGCCTTCCGGCCTCATTTAGGGCAGGAAATAACCAGTCACTTAGGGGCAGCCTAGTTAAGATGCTCATCATGATGAGCATGATGATGATAATGATCTATCTTTCCCGTTTAACGGTGGCCTATTCCCCAATTACGCCATGCACGCAAACCAGCACGTTGTACACTCAAACGAGTCCGTTTGTGGTTTATCAGAACATACAGTACACTGTTCCTGTGTGTAGAAGACGAAATGAAAGAAAACAGAGGTTCGGCATCAGCTGTTTTATGGCGTGTTTTGGCGTTTGTATCGAGCTTTCTATTTTCTACTGTTTTCTTTATGTCTCGCGGCCAAAACGCGTCAAAAACAGCCAGAGCCGTAGGAAGGGTAAAGCCTAAAGAGCCTAAAGCAATGGCAAAAACACGAGGTATTTAGAGACAAAACAAGGCTCTAAAAGCCACTCAAAAGTTTAGGGTCACTGTATGTACTGAATTGTGATGTCAGATGTTTGTTCACCCCTGACTTGAAAAGTTTGAGGTTGTTCTCATCAGTGAAGCAATCACGAAGAAGCTTGTTCCATAACGATATAGTTTAAAGAAAGAAGCTTTTAGCGTGGAACTTCCTCCTGAGAGGTGGACTACGGAAGAAGAAAGGATTATTACCTCTACCCTCACCTCTGACATTTCATATTTGCAATTACGATATCTTATTAGTATTATTGTCTGGCCAATAAGATTGTAATCCCACAATTTACAAGGGGTCTACCTAAAGCAATGGCAAAAACACGAGGTATTTAGAGACAAAACAAGCCTCTAAACGCCACTCAAAGGTTTTGGGTCACTGTATGTACTGAATTGTGATGTCAGGTGTATGATCACCCCCGACTTGAAAAGTCTAAAGTTGTGCACATCAGGGAAGCAATTAGCCTCAATAGCAGGCTCTCTGGGGCCTTTTCCGTCTTTTTTTGCTCATAATACACTTTTGCTGGCCATTTCTTTTTGTATAGGTCACTTGCCCATTGGCCTACGGGGCAAAAGTGTATTATGAACAAAACACAAACGGAAAAGGCCCCAGAGAGCCTGCTACGGAGGCCAGGAGGCAATCACGAGGAAACTTGTTCCATAACGATGTAGTTCAAGGAAATTTCAAAGAAGCTTTTAGCGTGGAACTTCCTCCTGAGAGGGGGATAATGGAAGAAGAAAGCATGATTAGCTTCCGTGAAAGTGGCAGAACGTGTCCTTGCTGAGAAAGGTGCATATGGCTGAAAATTATCAGCTGAATTTTTGGTCTATGATAGAGCAATCCGAACAAGCTAATCGTTTACATAACTCTTTTGACTTTCTCCCAACATTGCAGTCAATATCTTCCTATCAAGGGTAACATTGATTTGTAATCCATATAAATGACAGTAATATTTCTTTACAGCTTTGCCACCCAAATCCTACATTGAGCTCCTGAAATAAGCAATATTTCATCGTATTTTCTCACCCTCATTCAGGCCTTATACTCATATCCTCCCGGTACAATTACCGTATGTTATTAGCATCATTATGCACCTGATTAACTGCGATCCCACAAATTACAAGCTGTCTGATGCAATTATATGATGCGCCAATCTGGATTCAGGGATGCCCCAAAACAAACACCATCTGATGATATCGCGGTTGACTGATGGAGATGGATCCTCCGGAACTAAGAGACGACGTCAAGGTTAAATGGGCAGGCGGGAAGGTCACACATCCGGGGCACGGATGACGTGTGACGTTCTGGGGATTTGTAAATATTTGCAAATAAATTGCAAATATTTGTAAAACCCATAACCGTAGATGATATGATTGAACTGATATTCAATATCGAGAGTACATCTAACACAATGGCAAATGAAACTGAGTATTAGCAACAGGTTAAAGTGTGCGGCTTTCAACATGTTCGTATTTGATATTTGGAAAGCACTTTTCCAAAATAAGGGTTAAATGCCGCAGTATCAGTGCTGAGGGGGGGGGGGGTGATCGTAAAGACCACACACTCAAAAATATGTTACTTTGAAATTCCACACATCTTGTTACTTTGAAATGGAAGACTCCCTTCCAAATGTAAACAGCAATATGTCCGGAAGAACCTCTAGTGTGTATGGTGTTCGACTTTTTCGACGTATTCGTGAGATCGGATGCTCAAAGCTCTTAGCTTTGGGATCATACCAAAAACTTCACGCACTGCTTTCCCGGCTTCTTAGCACTAGTATTTGATAGTAGAAGAAGACTATGGGAGTTCAACACAAGACACTTGGCTTTCATGACCAATTTAGGGCTATAATAACTAGATGTACACACATGCATTTGTGGTCAACTCAGCGGGACCGAGTCAGGACCGTATAAACTGAACTTTATGGTACTGAAGTACCCTTTTGCAGAGTCAGTATTGATTCAGCTAGATAGCTTAAGTCGTTTTCAAATTGCATTAGGTATTACATTTTGTATCAACATCGATTTTCGATATTTTGTAGTTGTGTAGAAGGCTGCATCTCCTTCTCTTCCACAAAATTCCGCGGCACGCTAATAAAGCATTTCGGATTTGGCCTGTGTTCCCAAAACATGGCACGAAATGCGAATTACGCGTTTCGGAATACCGTGAACAACCTACTTCACGTTAATGTTGGAGGGTCTTGGGATATCATGTTTCCGAGGTTATCAGTAATCCGCACGTACGCATGCAGGGATTGGCGGCTTCCCGGTATTCCATATCTGGTACTTGATGGAAAATGGAAAAGTCACTCGCATTAATGTTAATCTTTAGCAGGGGCTGCAACAGAATCACCTCCATTTCCAAGTAACGGTGCGTTACCAATTATCGTGTGGTAACTTCTTAATGTTCATGTCTGCATGTCGAATTGTATTGTGAAAAATGTACTTCTGTTAATTGCACGAAGTCCCCAAATCTCATGTTGGTGTGGTCCATCTTAATAACTTCACTTTGTTGCACCATTCGGATAATTGCACGAAATGCACTGGCAAATGGGATGTGCAATTACGCGGCTTCTACTGTACAAAGTAACGAAACAGGTTTGCATCCAGCGACGCAAAAATGACGCTTAATTTGAACAGATGGTACGATGATTGGTTCCGCTACAATTGATGTTTGTAAAACAAATCGTACCGTTACTGTGTACTGTAGAGAGACAATGCCAAGTAAACATACTATCTGCCGCCTAGACAAATTCAATTTGAGGCGCTGGAGTTACTCACGTATCAAAGTAGATAATTTCTGCTGGTCCGGGAAGGACACTTTCGGTTAGCCTGGCTAAAATCGCGCTCCTAGCGGCCGGTCCGCCAGCTACCGCCCCCTATTTCATAAACCCCAGCCACCGACAGACTGTGTAAACACATTAAATTTCGATTTAACGAAGCATGTTACACAATCTATTACAGTCAGGGGCTGTTTAGACTTAGTCTCTACCGATGGAACAAATAGAGGAGTAAGCCGGCTACACTCCTCTGGCCGGCTTCCGATCGCGCGCTGTTCCCTAGCCGGCTCTCCTGTGGCCGGCTTACTCCTCTATTTGTTCCATTTCTACGGTTTTCCAGCGACCTCGGAGTCTGGTAGAGACTAGTTTAGACACTCCAGAGCCTTCTAATAGAGGTCACCTCTAAGCCAGGAGACTGATTTAAAAATGAGAGTAGCCAATACAAGCTCAGGATATTCTCTGTTACCATGGGAACCCGCCACATTGCAGATCGAAACCATGGTAGCAGACAGTTCTCAGACGGGTAATACTAGTATTTGGGACATGCCATATGCTTAAAAAATGAACAGGATTAGGATGTTTATAAAAAGGAGGTTCATGGTTCCAACTGCACGTGCGCAGCGAACTGGATTGTTGTCGATATGTCAAAGGTGAGGGCCCTTGGGACATAAAAAACACGCAAATGTTTACAAAGTAGGGGCGTACACTCAATCCATCCATCAATCAATCAACCAACCAATCAATCAATTAAAATGGTTTATTTGTTGAAAGGCGCGGCAGCCAAGGGCTGAATTGTGCCCTGTTTACAAAACAAAGTATTGTACCATGTTGCATTGTTCTTGCATTACATATTACAGACATTACACATTAAAAATGTTTTTAACAGTACAGTTACAAGTATGATATAATCTCATAGAATAATCTCGTAGGTTAAAATCCGGTATTGACCAGCTATTACACCTTTGACATATTGTGCACAAAGCATTTAGCTGCACATGCGCAGTTGGAACCACGAACTTACTTATTCTCCTGACTCTATATAAGTTATAACGTTAGAGAAGTTAGGCACGAAGCTTGAACAGTTGAAGGGCTGCTAGCGTGATAAATTTCGGTGATGTTCTGAACATCACAGCCCATCAAACGCTGTCATGACGGCCAGGATATGACCTTCTAATCCCAGAAGCACTCGCAGATTAATAGAGATGTTTTTTGGGGGTCAACAGAGTTCAGTGGAGCCATTTAGAGCGTGACTCGGGTTCGTACTTGCGTGTGAAAGAATCAGGACAGGACCGGGGTAATGAATATAAACATACGTGACTCAGCCCTGTTTTTGTAACGACATCATCTTCCCGTTCGTTATATACGCGTAGTTTTATGTGGCATAACGTCATTTTTCTTAATTACGGGATGAGGGAAAGTGCAAAATAAGCCAATATTTCAATCAGAGTTAATACAAGACCAACTATAGTATAAACTTAGTATAAACTCTATGCCAACAATATATTCTAAATACGACAACTGTACATACATTATTCACAAGCTCTTGTCTTGAACCTCTACTGCAGTGCCAAGGTCACACACCAGGTGGCTCAAATTGACCTTGATATTTGTCTTCTCAATGCCAATTTATATTATATTATATTATATTATATTATGTTATGTTATGTTATGTTATGTTATGTTATGTTATGTTATGTTATGTCATGTCATATCATATCATATTATACAATCCAGAAATCCTGCTGATCACAAATGTACGGAAAGTCACACACACATACCAAAAACTACACCTCCATTTATCATGGTGAAAAACTCCCTGCACAGGCACTACATTCTAAACACGAAACCTGTAATATCATGGTAAACCTGACTCTTGATTTGCCAACACAGATTCACAAGATGATTTCCACCTTGGACTACTGAAGACACGGCGAGAGGGCCACATCCCAAGACAACAGTGGAGAATGGCGTGCTGTGGTTCAATGATGATTCGGGACACTTAGGATGCAAAATTATGATAGTCAGCAGACTTTGATATGGGCATAAACTAATTCCAAACAGAGTGAAACCTTTATTTAAGTTTTCATCATGATTTTTCTTGGCGTCATTTTGCGGATTGCAAAATCAGAATCTATGGTTGTAACAGAATAGAAAAGACATCAAAACAAAGAAACTATGTCGAAATGGTGGTCGCTAAAGCGGAAAGTCGGCGCCGCAAACGACAGCGGACACAAGACATCAGACGGCAACATGCCTGGATGCTCAACGAGTAAGAGAACGAGCTGGGGCAAGCCGCTCATGGAACTGTCGGCCAACGCTCTGACCGCCACCGCCGTGACCATCTCCCCCGGCGCTGGCCCGAGTCGGACGCTCACGACGGAAGCTGATCCGGAGTCGGGCCGGGCGCAGCAGCACGGCGGGGCGGCGGCACAGCTCTCCCCGGCGGCGGGGACCCCTAGGAGGACCCTGAAGCCTCAGGCGGCCGTCATGGAGGACGAGCTGGAGGTGTTGGACGACGGAGAGCGGTCTGCGTCGCGGAGTACACATCGGTAAGTCACTGCCTTTGTCCCATAGACATATCAGTAAGTCCCAGACCCAGAGAATACATTGGTTAGTCACATATCCGTGTCCCAAAGCACACACATGTAAGTCACATATCTCTGTCCCAGAGCACACAACAGTAAGTCACTATCCCTGTTCCAAAGGACACACCGGTAATAAGTCACACATCTCTATAGCTATCCCATAGAACACATTGATAAGTCACAGAGCACTAGGTAAATAGTAACTTTTGCAACATGTTTTCAACTCCGGTTTGAAAATATGGATCGATATGACATTTTAGACACGTTCAACCACAGGTCTTTACTTCCTACCGTTCCCTGACTTTTCCCCTGTTTTGTTCCCGTAAGAAGGTCGGCGTCCCGAGCTATCTCCACCGTAGACGACACCAGCTCAGAGATCATCAGGGTGGCCGGAGAGGACGGAAGGTACGACACTAGCTAAGGCCTGCAGCTGGTCACATTCGTTGCACGACTGTCGTACGATCAGGTCATTTCTGATTTTGTCTGGCAGGCGTTGTACTAAACTGAGTTGTTAAGGCTATCTTAGATCCTTGTTGGTTCTGACACAGCCTGCTTGAACGTCCTTCGCCATGAAAATAGTACTACGACCTGCGACGAATGTCACCTTACCGTAACGTACTGACTAGCTGTCTACTTTGCTAAGTTACAAAATAGTAATCATACTTACCCGGAATTTACTTCTATTGGTAAATTCCACTTTTCGTTCAGTGTTACGACTTTGCCCTGTTACATTTCCCTGGAAAGTTACTTTCCACATTGTACTTTTTATGGTTTCACCACGTATAGCTGGGATATCGTATTCTAGTGGGAAATTGAAACGTTTTCGTTTAATCTCCCTGGACTATTTTCCCGAAATTAACGGCCCAGTTTCAATCCCACCCAATCCCCTAAACGGTTTTGTAATTCCTTATTCACTTGGCATAGAAATAGGGCCTACTCGAAGATTTGATATTGACAGGAGCTTGAAACATCAACCATTGCAGTTTGTCCATATTTATGCTCGGACGCTGAGCATAAATAGGTCTGCCATTTGGTTACATGTTGTGTCGAAAATCCACAAATGTAAGAGGAGACCTAGCCTGGGTACCATCCTATTTGTACAGGGGCTAGCTCCTTACACTCTCTACCATAAAAAGTAGCAAGTGTAAGGAGCCCAGGTAGAAATAGGATGGTACCCAGGCTAGAGGAGACCGCCTTCATAATTAGCATCGTTACATTGTATTATGCCCAGTACTGATACAGTGGATTCCAATTATTTGTATTACGAGTGATTCTATAGAATTACGAAATCCAAAACCATTTGCCATTCATTATATTGTTTAAGACATCACAGAATTGGATAACCCACCGTCTCAAACTTCGGGTTTTTGGATAGGATTACGTCAACAAATAAGCGGAATCTACTGTACCTGTGTTGTGGAAAGACTTTACCTAAAAGGTTAGTTTTGCCACTTGTTTCTACTTGTCACCATTGTTACATAGTCTTTTACTTTCTGTATGAAATACTATATATTCTGTATGTTCCATGTTGCAAATAGCGCTCGGGCAAGAAATTGCGAACAAACTTTCTTTCTCTTCAAAATCTAAACCGACGTTTTGCAGGTCTGAAGGCGCCCCTTCCAGGCGAGGCTCGAGGATGGGGTCCCGGCAGGGGGCGCTGTCCAGGATCGTGCGGACCCTGCAGCTCATCAGGACGTGGGCCACGCGGAGGCGGGAGGAGGAGGACGGCCCGCGGCCAGACTCGTTCCTGCAGGTAATGCCTACATCACATTTGTAAACCGGGACCCGGCCGGGCAGCTTTCGGGAACAAAAAGTATGATATAAAAGACACCAAACCACACCAGACGTAAAGAGAATAGTCGTTGGTATTATTTCTGTGTATTTTTACGTAATACTATATATTTCTATTCTTCCTTTCCACAAACAGCCCGGCCGGGCCCCGGTTTGGAAATGTAACGTTAACTTAAGGGGGACATCCTAACCAGAAACCCTAATCCTAATGGACGCCTATCTGTAAGTGAGGTAGACATCATAGGCTTAGGTCCTAATTGCACACTACGTCAGGAATGTAGCCCCGGGAGGGATCCGAAGCCACAAAATCGTCCCGGCAGACTGGCGGATATCGGGGGATGCCACCCGGTTTTTGGTTTGGTTATACAGATCTCCATTAGTGACTGATATGTCACTATTCTTCCTGGAGTCCGGGTGATTTGTGAAGAGTCACCAATTCTAGACGGAAAGATTTGCACTATCTCACACCGCACCATCGCACGTGTGGGGGTTCTTTAACGTGCCTGGGGTGTGGCTCTCCCTAGACACGGCGTCTATTTGTTACCGTGTGCCTGATTCATTCCAAGTCCGGCTTAAATTCAAAACGGTCATGATGGACTCCTTCTTGCAGGTGAGAGAGAGCTATCATAAGGCTAGCGTTGTTAGAATATACATGTTGCAAGTTGTAAATAAGATACTGTAAATGTATTAAAGTTCGCGGGGATTCAATTTCGCGGTAGCGGGAAAAAGGACTTTTCGCGGTGGATTTAAGTTCGCGGTAACACCATAGACTGCAATCTAATATCATGATAGAATAATATTCGCGGTGGTTTTAAATTCGCGGTGAAGTGGTCACCGCGAAAACCGCGAACATTAATCCACCGCGAACATTTCTGCATTTACATTTTCGTCTAAAACAAAACACGGCACATGTCTCAAGTGTCGCCCGAATGTTTCTCCAGAGGTTCCATATGAAATTATGAAATTTCAATTGTTACGTTTTGTACGTCTTAAGTGTAGGTTTGTTTTTCTTCAGAGATTCCACATGGGTCAGGTGATCCAGGAGGACGAGGGATGTAACAGCCGGGAGGGAGACAACGTGTCCCGGGCGGGGGCCGAGCCGCAGGGCGGCAACAAGGTGGCAAACAGGTACGTGTCACTTCTTCTGTAAGTGCCCACGATCATGACAATGATCATTATGGCACGACCATCTACTTGAAAGGACCCCTATTCTTATCGGTAAGTGTGGTGAAATCTTTAACGTGCTCGAGGTGTGGCTCTTTCCGAACACGGGACCTCCAGCCTCAGGGTGGCAACTGTTGAACAAGGAGGCAAACCAACAAAGACAGGTGTCTCTTTTTCTTCCGTTAGTGCCTGCGATCATGACGATGATTATTATGGCACGTACACAATGTACCTCAATTGTAAGTATGAGCTACTCGCACCGGGAAGGACACAGTGCTCTTTTCGATAAGTGTGGTGGGATCTTTAAGGTGCTGGAGGTGTGGCTATTCCCGAACAGCGGACCACCATTTAGCGTTCTATCCGAGGGACGCCCCTAACCAAAGCTAGGATTTTGTGAAGTGAGGAAAGTCGTAGAAAGTGCCTTTCCCACGGCACAAGTTCGGTGACATAGCTAGCAGGTTTCGAAGCCAGGATTTCTTAGGCCTGAGCCCAAAACGCTGTTATTCTAAGGTCATATTTGCAAACCGGGTTCCGGCCGGGACGTTTATAAAACAAAAGTGTTTTTTTTTAAATCAAAGAATAGGCACAAATTATGATAATGGATATTGTACATTTTGTGTGGTCTGTTTTCTTTCATGTTATATTTTTCGTTCCCGAAAGCTGCCCGACCGGGCCCGGCTTCGGAGCTGTGACCGTATCACCGTGTGCCCTGGCCACAGTGGACTGACAGTCAGGAAGCTGTTTTAACAGCTGTTTTAACAATTAAAATTGTGATTGACAGTCAGGATCAATCACAATTAGCAGTTTAACCGACGATAGTATGGTAATTCACGATTTGACGTCGTCAAATATTTGGATGTTTTATGCTTTGCGGGGCTATGGGATCCGTATACGTATACAAAGGTCCGTATACGTACCGTACGAGTATGGGATGTAGACAGTCAAAGTCGAGGGACACCACAATAACTGAGTTTCACGCATTCTTGTAGGGGGCCTAAGTTTTGGTTGTTGAAAATTTGGTTAGTTTATCGGTGGGTGTCCCACCGCGTCCCGACTGCAGCTGGTCACTAATCTCCAAGCAGATCCTTCGATAGCACACTCACACTCACACACTGGCAGAGGAGTGAAGCCCGCCTAGGAGTAGCGAAACACACTCTTAGGTCGGCTTCACTCCCCTGCCAGATTTTGATACTATTTTATGCTACCGTGGGATCTGCTTGGAGATTAGACCAGCTGTTGATGTGCTTTTGAAAGCGGAAAAATCCCGACCGGTATTTGTGTGTTGTGTACTCGGTAACGCGATCATGCTTTCTACTCGACAATTGTGGTTGAAGTTGCTCATCCTGTCCACCACCATGTTAGACTGGATCAAATCAAAGAGAAGGTTTCCAGTTACGTCGAAGGCGTCTATTTTCCTTGACGTAAATAGACTAGAAACATAACAGACATCTCCCGAGGGATGCGGCAAGCGGGTAATGATACTTGTTTGAGGTAAGCCGCTGGTACACCAGGTGCTTAGAGGGTCCAATTAAAAACGAGTTATGCAGGTATATGAGATGCCTTTGAGAAAAGGTCAGGTGCGTGATAGGAATACTTACTAGGTGTTTGTCACGTTTTGCCAGGCTTAGTTCATGTTTTCTTCTGGACAATTATGTTTGAAGTTCTTACTGCTTCAGAAAGAATGACTTTCCTACTGCTGTCCACCCCGTTTACCTGACGCAAATCGGAGATATGGTTTCTAATTAAATCGAAAGTGTCTTTACTTTTACATAGATGAAGAGCGAGTGTTATCCCTGTTTTAACCTACTAGGAACGTTTTGGCATCGACTTCGCAACAGCAACGACAACAACAATGATACCCTTATCTCGCCACCGAACTCCTGATCTGAGACATAAATGGGATACGCTAGCTTTATCGCTTCCCATTCCTCTCGCTTCCGCGAGTTTTCAGACGATGTTTTTCTGATAGCGACGGCGACTTGCTTCTAGCTCGAGCCGGACGACCTTTCCTAGGAGGAAGGGCGCCTCTGATCCGATTAGCGTCATAGACATTGTCATGCCAACTATGCCGCCTGTGATCCTCTTTCCAGGTCAGCCATCTCAGTGGGAAAAATAGCATCATTAAGAGCTTAATAAAAGGGAAGGCTAGCATACAAAAATAAAGTGTTTTTCTCAAGGAATACATAGAGACGTGACCAACTTGCGCTAACATCGCGGTCGTATTAGACGTAGGTCACCTTACGATTTTTTTCGTCGTAGAATTTTTAAGTATCTTGTAGGTTGTGGTAAAGCAAAATGCAAAATGCAAAAAGCAAACCTCACATTAACATACATGCCAACTTAACCTCACAGACACACTTGTAGATGGTGTAAGATTTAAATTCCAAAATGAAGACATGTCTGGATGAAATGCTTTGTATTTTCGTAAAGGGTCCGTAAAGGGAAAGGACAGAGGTGGATCGACTACGTCATCGATCCCGCCGATAACTTCTACTACCGCTGGCTGCTGGTGATCACAGCGGCCATACTGTACAACTGGACCATCCTCATCACCAGGGCCGTCTTCTACCAGCTGCAGGCTGACTACTGGAGCCTCTGGATGACGCTGGACTACATCTGTGACGTCATCTACATCCTGGACATGGTGGTCAGGTTTAGAACAGGTAAGAGACTCCGAGCCACTGCAAATTTTTAATAAGTTACAATAAATCCGTATTGTACACTTCAAATGAACACAAATATTACCAAAGGCCGAATTTCCGACCGTGTCATTCATTAGGAACTAATGACTCACTTTCCCCGACGCGCACTGATCTTTGGGATGCATGACATCAGAGAGGGGTTGAAGGTGCCCGGAAGTCGATACCTGGCGCCGTCTAGTATGACCTCTTGTTGATCACGTTATCAGCTTGGCCTACATATTTCATATCGTCCTCCTGTCTTCTTCCTCCAGGATACCTCGAACAGGGTCTGTTGGTTAAAGACGTGAAGAAGCTGTGCAAGCACTACATCTCCACGTTCAACTTCAAGTTGGACTGCCTGTCCATCCTGCCCCTGGACATCCTGTACATCGCCCTCGGAACGGTCAACCAGCCGGAGCTGCGCTTTCCTCGCCTCCTGCGAGTCCGCAGGGCACTGGAGTGCTTCGAGCGGACGGAAACACGAACGAACTTTCCCAACCTGTTCCGCATCATCAACCTCGTCCTCTACATCTTCATCATCATCCACTGGAACGCCTGCTTCTACTTCGCCATCTCGAACTCGCTGGGCTTCGGTGTGGACGGTTGGGTGTATCCCAACACGTCGTACCCTATCAACAACACTCTCAGCAGGAAATACATCTACAGGTTGGTGAAATGGTTATAGAACATATTTGAGTCGTCTATAGGTAAAAAAAAAGATATTCTATCGGATGCCTTTACATTTCTAATGAGTTTAGACAATACTTTGTTTATAAGATATTGTTTGTTATATTTCAGTTTCCCCCGCACCAAAAATCGAGGAGACTTAGAAGTCATTTTTACTCAGTTGATGATAGTTTGCATGTTAGCTTGACAATGTACATACATCAGACCCATTCATTGTTAGGGGACATTATTAGGACAATCGTTCATATGTCGGAAAATTTAGCTGTCTTGTTAAGGGAAATTCTGTCTGATCCTTGATAGTTGTTGGGTCTGTTCACAGCATGCCTAAAAATACTACGATAAGAAAATCGCATGACGGTTTTCGACGAATGTGACCATACCGTAACTCACTGTTTCACCCCACAGCCTGTACTGGTCCACCCTGACGTTAACAACCATCGGTGAGACGCCGACGCCTGAGCAGGATATCGAGTTCGTGTTCGTGGTGTTTGACTTCCTGGTTGGAGTGCTGATCTTCGCCACCATCGTCGGTAACGTGGGCACGATGATCACCAACATGAACGCCGTCAGGGCGGAGTTCCAGGCCAAGGTGGACGGCATCAAGCAATACATGGAGTTCCGTCAGGTACGGTTTTTGTCTTTCAGAACAAGCTGCAAGACCCCTTAGCATTAACGGTACTAATGAAAGGGAATGTCTTTCAGCACTAAGGACAGGGAAGATCCTTCAGCGTTACAGGCAGGAGACAGAGAAGGTCCTTCAGGACAGGGACGGTCTTTCAGTCCTAAGGGCAGGGTACCGGGAATGCCCTTCAGAACTAAGGGCTGGGAAGATCCTTCAGCGTTATGGGACAGGGAAGGTCCTCTGGCACTACGGTCAGGGAAGGTCTTTCAGAACTAAGGACAGTATGCATGGAAGGCCCTTCAGTACTAAGGATAGGGGGTGTAGGAAAGGTTCTTCAGAACTAAAGACAGGAAAGGCCCTTCAGAACTGATGAAAGGGTACAGAGATGGCATTTCAGCACTTAGGACAGCGAAGGTCCTTATCACTAAGGACAAAGAGGATATTTCGTTAAAAAATATGGATTTGATTATCGATTGTTTTGAGTATTTCTGCCATTTTTGTCCAACAGGTCTCGAAAGACCTGCAGAACAGGGTCATCAAGTGGTTCGACTACCTGTGGACCAACCAGAAGTCCCTTGATGAGGAGGAGGTGCTGAGATCCCTGCCGGACAAGCTGAAGGCGGAGATCGCCATCCACGTGCACCTGGACACGCTGAAGAGAGTCTCCATCTTCTCGGACTGCGAACCGGGGCTGCTGGTGGAGATCGTGCTGAAACTAAAGCCACAGGTAAACCAGAACTCGCACGAAATGTCACATTACAGCAACGAAATAATTCATTTTTCAGTAATAAGCAGATTATTTCAAACCATGTAACAATGTCTTGACTACAAGGAGCATGATTTATATAAAGGGTTCACCAATATCTACACAAAAAATACTGGCCTGATCAGACAAGTACAGAACTTTGACTTTGTTCAGATTGCAACAGACAATACAATGTGGGCACATAGGCAGCGAGGCTGATGTCGTGACCACATACATACAAGTACAGGACAACATGCGCTTGCCCAATCAGCACTTTCACTTACCCTGGACAATCGGGCCAATGGACTGGATGGAGTCAAAGCGCTGAAACTGAAGCTATTGTTCTGCTCCAGGTCTTCTCACCAGGAGACTACATCTGCAGGAAGGGGGATATCGGGAAGGAGATGTACATCGTGAAACAGGGTAAGCTGGCTGTGGTGGCAGATGACGGAATCACCACGTTCGTCACCCTCAGCGATGGGAGCTACTTCGGAGAGGTGCGTGGGGCTTATACTAATGCTATTGATAGCACGAGATGACACGTGTGTAGTTATTCATATCTTATATTCACTTAATGATGACATCAATAAGGTGCTGGCAGTACAATTGGCACGATTGCCCGACAGTCTGGCACCAGGGAATGACTACAAATAAAATTTCCGGATAACAGCACATTTTTCACAAAACTAATTGATACAGTTGATCAGGACGAATTATGGACAGACATGTACATATCTATAACTGGTAGTTAATAGTTGAGCTTCTTGTTCGAGAGACTCCGGTTCAATCATTGGTAGGGCTGCACCCGTCTTTTAGATAGAAGAAGAACTTCATTGCGCAACGATCGTACACGGCAAAAAAAAAAGAAGAAACAAACTTATCATCCTAATTACTAAAACAAGTACTAAACATAGCACATATGCAGATTATGAATATAGAATGAAATTTGACATCCTTATTTCTAGAACAATAATGATATTGTACTACAATCGACTGGGGCTAATTATGAGTTTCGGCATTTTTTCTTATGACAAAGCAGTCTTTCATATATTTACCTATTTTAGCATTGTGGAAGTTATTACATCTGAATATATAATCAAATCTGTCTGTAGCATTGAGTCTCTTAAAATCTGTTGTACTTGGTTCGAGGAATGTGAATAACTACGTGAAACATTGTACCTACTGCAGGGACGTGAAATTAGGGTTCCGTTTTTGAGGACGTTAAAGGGAGGGGTATAGGTGGAAACTCTTCCTGTAAAAAAATATTCCCTGTTACACAAGCAGCAAGCCACTAGGCACTACGCAAGGGCCCAAACGAATGAATGGATATGACCACGGTGGTAGTTTTCAGTACAATTATATTCAGATAAACATATAGTTGCAACCCTGTGTGGCGGATCCCTGGACAGATCTTTAAATTTCTATGTAGTAATATATGTATATTTTACAGATTTCCCCCTGCCTCCAATAGGATGATTGTATTTAAACAGATCTGAATAAATTGTTTTCTTTTCTCGATTCTTGATTTTACATTTTCACCAAAAATCTCAGGTCAGCATTCTGAACATTACTGGCAGTAAAACCGGAAACAGACGGACAGCAAACGTGCGCTCCATCGGCTACTCCGACCTCTTCTGCCTGTCTAAGGACGACCTGCTGGATGCCTTAAAGGAGTATCCTGACGCCAAGAACATCCTGGAGGACCGTGGCAGGAAAATCCTCATGAAGGTGACTTAAATTGTCTTGCTTAAAAGGGGCGGTGGACATTTTATGGTCATAGTCTTTTGTTCTTGGATTTTAGGCTTCAGTTCTGTTGTTAACGTTACTTATGTGTGTTTTTGTATAATATTTCACCCAGCCCTCTGGTCTTCCTTAAACTAAATGAAGGCCTGGCTGCTCAGGCACTTTGGGGAAATGTGACGTAAGCACAAAGGCGGTAGGAGGCCTGTAACAGCCTCCGTCTCTGACATGTGACCTTACGTTAGAAATGACATCACAATCCTTCGCCGTTTCCTTATATTCTGATACCCAAATGCCATTTTCATTATCGTAAAATGGGTATAAATGGCAACAGTTACTACTGTCATGACATAACCTTATGACACGGTTGATCTGGTTGTTTGTAGGACGGTCTCCTGGATGAGACAGTCCCGAATGCCGGGAAGCTCGCCACGCCCAGGGATGCTGAAGACAAGATAGAGAAAATGGAGCAGAGTCTGGACACGCTGCAGACAAGATTTGCCCGTCTTCTCGCAGAATACGCCTCTACACAACAGAAACTGAAGAAGAGACTGACCAAATTGGAGCAGGGTCTGGTCAATAAAGGCGGGAAACCAAGTGCTGGCCAGGATGGGCATGACTACAGCAGTGACGACGAGCTGACGTGCTAAGTCTTCAGAAACGTGCTGAGAACGTCTGCAGTGACGTGATGGTGACGTAAGGTTACCATGGTTACTGCAGCGACGATGAGCTTACGTGCAGGGACACTTAACAATGAGATGACGTCGTGAGAAGCGTGTTGAGAACGTTTGCAGTAGCGACATGATGATGACGTAAGGTTACCATGGTTACTGCAGTGACAATGAGATGACGTCCTCAGAAACATGTTGAGAACGTCTGCAGTAGTGATGTGATGACGACCTGAGGTTTCCATCGTTACTGCAGTCACTGAAGATGGGATGACGTGCAGGGACACTGACATCTTAACAACATCTGCTGTAGCGGCATGATCATGGACTGACGTCTTAAGAAAAGCTGCAATGGCTACAGTACGTATGATGAGTCCAAGGAAAGAAGATTGCCCACCTTGAGATTCTGCCCGATTACAACAGCAACAGTGATGAGCTTATCACATAACCTCTCCAGCGACTACATCAGGGCGGCCTTATGAACATCTTGTGCATGTCTGCGGTGACTACAGAAGTGACGTTGGACCATTCTCTCGCCAGGTCCACCATGTGTGCATCTCAAGCAACGTCAGTAAACATCATAATAGAACTAATCTCCAAGCAGATCCTATGGTAACATAAGATAGTAACAAAAGCCGAAAGAGGAGTGAAGCCGTCTGGCTCCCTTTGGCCGGCTATACCCCTTGGCCAGCTTTGATACTATCTTCTGACACCGTAGGATCTGCTTGGAGATTATGATAGAAGTCATCAGCAAGTCCCAATGGACAATGGAGCAGGACTTTACAAAGAGGTTTAAGTGTCATTATACACACTGTAGAGTGATCAAATGTAGGGAAAAAGCAGTGTAATCTTTATGACTTCGAGTGTCATCACACCATGTACCAAAGCTGGCAGAAGAGGATCAGCTGTGAAATTTGAAAGGGACTAACAAAATCCACTTGCATCTCTACAGTATACTTATTTATTGTGCATGTATTTATATACAAATTACCACATCCTAGAGCAGCTCCTCCTTTTGACAGATTCCAGGGCTATGTAGATAATAAAAGATTTGACTTTGTTGGTCTTCAGAAAAAGATATTTATAAAAGATTGGATATTTGTACATTTTGAAAATGTTGTTAAAATGCACTCAAGTTCCAGTGGTAGGGTTCACATCAATGGCCACCGTTTTTCACAAAGTTGTTGTAATGTGACCGGTACAATTTTGTAGTGCAGGAGTCTGTTTTCTGATTTATTCTGCACAAGTTCACAGGGAATTTTTGTATCCGTATGAACAAGTCACCGTCTTACTAAGACCCTTGCTACTTATATATTTCAATGTTTTACGGATTTGTTGGCTATTCTACAATCCAGCTTACTTTACAAGTCTGCTGACTGGGCCTACAGAATAAATGAGTTGGTGTTGGTCAAGGGCAATGCCAAAGAATCAAAATTGGTATATTGAGAATTTGCATACTGCAAACATGTGCATGTATTGGAACAGAGATATTTCATATTTAAACTGGCTAAACATTTTTACACGTTTAAGTGCAAAATGGTTCAGTCAGCTTCAATTTGTGATAAAGTTCGAGTGTATAAATTGTGCATTTTTGATGTAAAAGGATCAATAGACTTTCTGCAACAAGTTTGCTGACAACACAAGTGAGTGAACGGTGATGTACCCATTTGTAACATCTACACTCACACTCCGGGCTTTTCCAACGGGTTTTAAAATGGGGCTCTACGATTTCTTAACTGACAATTCTGTACATAGTCTCAGAGGGCAATTTACATTTGGATGGATATTGTGTGACATTTGGAAAGTATTTTTGTAGGTCCTTGTCAATAAATTGTTTTGCAATCCTTTACTTTGTGTTGTGTTGTATCTTACGGCAGGAAATGTCACAATATGTAGGATATTTTACTGGGTACCTTACAACTTAAATGTGCTTCTTAAGTAAAGTATGACTACAAGTCTGTACATGCATCTAGTTAACATTATAACACTTGGACTACACACACACCTCTAAAAGTAGAAAAGTGGACTAAGCAAGGAAGACACAAAAATTGTCCTTCAGTGGTGAAATATCATGATACACCAAGCAGTATACATGTTATGGTCTGTTCCCAAATGGTCTATTTTACAGTCGACTTTACAAGGTGGACCTTTGAGAAATGACATTACATCCTTATTATGCTGTACAGGTCTAGTAATCTTTAAACTGTTCCATTTGATGTAAAATGAAGTCTTCTCTACATCACCCCATAGCTATACATTATATTGACCAAAAAAAAGATTCAAACTAGAGTAAAAGCTCATGCAAAATGGAGTATCTTTGGCATAATGTCATGTAAAACATCAACATTGTTTTGCCAGTCCTTATCTTTACAAATCTCCCAAATAAAACTTTATACATGATCGGAAGTAGCCACCAATAGGGTACTACGATAAGTCCAGACATCTCAATTTTATCTCGCATAATATCTTTGTTTAACCTTCCAATTGTGAGCAGACGGATTGCTGAAGGGGACTGTCTGCATCAGATAGTGATACATAAAATCCTCACAGCTAAATAAAATATCATGGAATGTCAACTGGCTACAAAAGGTACAATCTCAGAAACCCTCCAAAGGCCTAAAGACTTGCTGGTCTCCCTCTGGTCTACCAGTCTGGTTGGTATCCACCCTATTCTAGTCACTGTTTGCTCGTCTGATTGCTTCCACGCAGATGAGTCTATCCCTTGTTTCCTTTGAAACATTTGGACCTTTCATCATGCAGTAAATATTTCATAAAGCAGTGACATCGGGATTGAAAATCCAGATGCCTGTTTCAACCCTGTTACCATGACGTTACAAGAACCATGTGACCCGGAGCCAATCAGAGCTCTCACCTACATTTTAGGTAAATATTAAAATGCCAATCATTCTTCTATCAAGAGGACTATTCTGTGTAGAAGCCATCAGAGGAGCATACCTTACCTAGAGCAGGCTAGATACCAGACTACTGGTTTACTATATCACAGTCATATTAAGTCTTATTGACTCTCATGTCCTAAACATGGACATGTTCTGCAGCATACAGAACTGCAGGGGCTGTGATATGCCTGGAGGTTTCCTTGTACTGTTCATCTCCACCTTCTGAGGAGGCAGATGTCTAACTACTGTCTCTGGACTGATAGAACAGGATGTAACCCGACTCCGACGTCTTCTGTATATCTGATGTCAGCCCGTAGAAGTCTTCGATTGCATGGGCATCAATTTTCTGAAAGGCACACATGACAATGAGCATATTCATCTATACCTGTATGCTGAAACTTTGTGTGGATCATTAAGTACATACAATATCTAAACAGTCATTGAACACTGTCTGGTTGCATTACAAGCCCATCACACATAGCCAATCATAGCCTCACAACCTTCTCCAGACCATGGTTGGGACTTAAGCCACCATTACACATAGCTGACCATGGCCTCAAACCCTCTCCAGACCATGGTTGGGAGATCAGCTTGAATCAGACATAGCTGACCATGGCCTCCAACTCTCTCAAAATCATGGTTTGGATTCAAGCCCTTGACACACACAGATGAACATGGCCTCCTGACCTTCTTCAGACCATGGTTGAAAGTTAAGCCTGTCACACATAGCCACCTTTTGACCTCCAGACCATGGTTGGTAGTTAAGCCACCTTTTGACCTTCTCCAGACCATGGCTAAGAGTTAGTTGTGAGCTGTGATTGGGACTTGGTTGGTGACAACTTGAAAAGTTTGAGAAGAAGTAGTAACTTGACTCACCTCCACGATGTCATCATCAAACAGCAGCCAGAAGCCATGAGACTTGACAATGGTGATGTAATGGCCCCGGTTAGGTCCACTGCAATCCAAACAAGTTCAAAGCATTACAGATGGGTCATGTAGGAGTTATACCCATTCTCTTTCTCACTATACCACTGTTTCACTTAATATTCTTGTACCAGTTATTGTTACTTAGGCTTTCTTCTATCTGACCAATTAATGGTACCATAAAGGTACCATAAATAAGACAAAACACATCCAACAACATTACACAAATATAGCAACATCTTTTTTTATTTTACTTCAAGGGAGTTAAATATTGCATCTATATGTCTTTGTTTCTGCTATTTTGCCATCTCTGACTACCTGGTTTCATATGCTAATGCTGTCACTGATGCAGTAAAACCCGTTTTACTCGTAGTCATGTCATGTTTTTATAATTACACAAGACCAAACTTTTATCAATGTCTCCTAAATATGTCTCACCTGCCACAGTGGATAACCACAGCCACCAGGTCATATATTTTATCTGCATTAACTGCATCATCCGACTGTGGAAACACAACAAGACCAGATGTTGAGATAAAGCTACAGTAGAGAAAACTTAGTATTAGCTGAAAATTTTGTCAATGTGTGCTAGTATGTTGTGTAATTAAACGTAACATCAGGTACAGGCACTACAATGTAGTACAGAGGCTCAGGTACAGGTCTGGACCTTAACTGTACCTGAACGCAATGTGTACTGGATACCGGTGCACATTCCTAATCATCTGCAATAAGTCGAAGTCGAGGGTCCCTAAGACATGAGCAAAACACGCCTGGACATGGTACCATGGTCAAGAGCTTTTTACAAGTTATTAGGGGCCTCCATCTTTGATGACCTGCATATGTAGTTCAAATCATGAACCATGGTACCAGCTTATAGTTATACCAACACACAAGTGAAACTTAATAAAAGTAAAGACAAGTACTTATCCTAACATACTACTTACACAGCGTTGAGAAGTCTGTGATACATACACTCTGTAGGGACCTCCACCTTTGACCTCTTGCATGTGCAGTTCAATCCAGGAACTGGCTTATACCAACACTGTTATCCTACTACTCCTGGTGTACTTACTGTGTTGAAGAGTCTAAGCTCCAGGGGAAACACCACCCTGTAGGACAGCTTGGTGTAGCGGTGCAGCTGCTCCATGTACTTAAACCTCTTCAGGTGCAGAGCCAGGATCATGGGCAACTTTTTCACTCTCATACTGCAGAACAATCATTCAATCAGTGTGATGTTAAAGACACTTTAAACTAGCCACAGCATGTCCAGAACTCGAGATATCAAACTGGAAGTTCTGCTTCAGTACAGATACAAGCCACTAGGATGCCCAAAATCTAATCATTTTCAGGTCTCATCAAGACCTACCCATACACTAAGTATCAATACAATCCATCCAGGCGTTCTCAAGTTATGCTGGTCTTCTACACACACACACACAAAACACACAGTGTCACTTACAAACATTACCCAAAATATAAGGTTCTTAGCAAAGGTAACAATGCAGTATCTGTATTTGTATCTGTATAGTCGGTATGACTGCCCTTTGGCATAACACACCAGTATCTGTATCAGTATAGCTGATATAACTGCCCTTGTCGCTATTTGAGCCTTACCGTTTTTGTGCTTCTTGCTTGCTGCAGCACATCTCACAGTAGTACTTATACTCACTACACAACGTCTCTGTATTACTGAAGCCCCTGTAGAAAAAACAAAAACAAGGTACTGTAACGTTACAATAACCACAGCATAACTCTTATCTGTAGTTTCATCTTTGTGTTTAGATGTAATTGGAACATTAGTGTGCAGTGCTCAGACTGCAGTATTACCTTGCACCAATAACAGGCACTTTACTTATGGTGGAAAAAAGACAACTCTTTTCGAAAATCTGGAAAGTGAAATACTTTGTAATTTGTAAGAACATTCTAACAAAAGAGTGCTTTCCTTTACGCCACAGTAGCTGAAAGCGTAGGTGAACAAAGCATGTGCTTAAACCTTCTCCCTCCTCTGAATCCTCAAGACAAACTTGGTGCCAAACAGTTACCCAAGTAGTTTGAAGGTTAAAAATCCTGTATGACAGCCTGCCTTACCTTAAACAGTGGGTGATAGATGTGTTCTGGTCCACATCTACTGACAAGTCCAGGAAATCCTCATCTTTGCTGCTGACCTGCAGAAATAAAGCAGAATAATGAGTGTGTTTAGATTCCAAAGAAACGATCACATATTTGAGGTTTCATGACTTCATTGTGGAGAAGTCAAGGCAAAAATCAAACCAATGTGAACATTTCAAGATTTACAGTACATCATGGTCATGTGATTGCAAACACACTTAACAAGACAATAGAATATAATACAGGCTGCGTACTTACCGTCTCACAACAGAGGCACCTGGTCTCGTTGGTCAGCGTTCCCTGGAAGATATCGTGGACCCAGGTGGGGTCGGACTTGGTGTTGTTGTCTGTCCCGTTGATGCCTTTGGCTTGTTGTTTCTCTGCTGCAAACATTAAAAGTGTTAGGATATAGGAGATTTGTTTTTACACAACCAACAGGTATACTTACATGCTTACGTTTCGATGTCTCTCAGACACCTTTGTTAGAGCTTCTAACTGGAGTTCTGTTTCTCACTGCAAGCAATGTATGTACCTGTTGGTTATGTTAAAGGGGGATTCCACTCATGAAACGGGTATTTTTCCCATATATATTACACTCTTCGGAATACAAATGCACCCGACTTTTGACTAAATCACCACGACTGACTTTTCGACCAAACACTGTTCTAAACCCATGAACCCCCATACGGGACCGCTTCCAATTCTCGGCTTTGACCTGACGTCAAGGGTTTTCCAAATATGGGCATCCGCACAGATCAAAACACGAAGCAGACGACAAAGTGTCATGGCGGACTCCGGCCGTGCGTGGCTCAGACGAGTTCGACTCAGACGACATTACGCCATACGCATATGAGCCTGAACGTGATTCTGGAGAGTCGGAGAGTAGCGATGAGATTAATCAGCCTGCAGAAGCCTTTGCTGGGACCGCCACGCAACCAGAGGCAGCATGAGACGGCCGGGATTACGAGACGGAGGGTTGCATGCTAGCGTCAAGACGGCATATGGTGCAGATGCGATGACTACAACTGCAGCCTACAGTGTGTGAGTGTATTTGTTGCCACGACCTTCGTGAGCTGACAGATCCCGTGGACCACAGCAACCCCGATCGCAGCGGTATGGGCGTCGGGAGCGGCCGTAGCCAGCTGAAATGCGTCAAGCTACACGAGGAATTCCATCCCGTCTCATGAGGTCTGCACTGAAAACTGCACTTATATTATCTACAGTGACAAAATGACTTGGACTGGAAGATGTCAGGGAGCCAATGAGAAATAGGCAAATGTAGATTTTGTGTTTCTGTTCCATTTATTTTGCACGATCTGTGTGTGGGGTCGCACGATGGTGAGCTTACGGAAACATAGCCACATGTGGTCGAATTTGTGACCTGTATATAAATCTAGTAGCAGGACTTGAAATACTGTTTTTTTGTATACCTGCACTGGTGCAGGTAACATTGAAAATTACCTGCACCAGACAAATTTTACCTGCACCATTCTGAACTTAGTAAGTATGAATCATACTAAAATTTTTCAGGAACCTTTTTTCACTACAGTATATTACCTGATATGTTGTGCACCTAAAAGTCAGTTTTAAACCTCGTTTCCGGTACTTTTTGTGTGAAGAAATGGACAGTTTTGTGATAACTTGTGCCACCAATTTAGTGTGAAAAGTTGGAAATGTTTGGAGGGGGGCTGTTAGGGCAATACCAAGATCTGAAAATAACCAGATTGAAACAAAATGGCAAGCAGTGTACTTGTTGCAATCTTTTAATACAAAAAAAAAATATAACATTACAATTTACATGCATTTTTGTTTCTCCCAGAATCTTACAACTGTCAGCGTACAGACAGTTTTCGTGCTGGGTCCACAAGAATCATCTTGGGAGATCAGTGTGGCGCGTGGTTCCAGCCTGTGCAGTCACCAAAATAAGACAGACTTATCCCTCTAAAGATGAGACTAATTACATAGGACATTTCCTGTTAAGATATTTCGCCACCACATGTTCAATTGCTAAATTGATCTGACGTTAAACCAGAGAGTGATCTATAAATCTGTATTCTACTAACTTTTTACTGTTAGGGTTATCCATTCTTGTTAAGCTTGGGGTTAGAATTAGAATTACGGTGAGACTTTACTGCTAAAATAAAACAATCTTGATAACAGTGTTACACAGTTTCCACACTATTTGCACTATAACAGGTGCATTCAACCAAATGCGGACATCTATCTACCTCACCTGTATAAATTTATCTACCTATTCATGGTTTATACAACAGGCCAAATAGAAACCTTGAACATATTAAGTATCCTTATTTTCATATTCCTTTGAACTAGATATACAGCAAGAAAGACATGTATATTATATCAATATACAATTACATTTCTGTGTAATTTTCAAAAATAGGCAGGGAAAACTTTGGTGGACACACATATATTGTTGTAAAACAGCATTTGTTTCTGACATATGTAGGCAGGATATTTATGAATAAAATGATCCACTGGATATACAATGGGAACTTGTCCTTATTAACATAATAATATAGCCTGTCATATAAAATCAGTATATCAGGATCTACCTGGATTTAACCTGAAGTATATGGGCTACTGCCAACATGTTCAAGTTGCATGTTCATGAATTAATATTTATATTTTCACATTTCTTGTGTCTAAAGAGAAATAGGAGCAGCAGTTTTGAAACGTTCAAAACAGAAACTACATGTAGTTTTGTCATATAAAGCATGTATGCTAAAAAAAAACATAACAAAAATGAGAAAACATGACCATGAAAACAGTAGAGTTCCAAACGAGACTCGTTTACTAGCCTGTAAACCTTGAACGGTACTGTGCAATTGCAGTTTTATTGTCTGGCCTGGAAAGTCAGGCTTTTGGAGCACCTAGCCACCACAAAACTCTCGATGCCTGTGTATGACAGCCTTCAACACCTTTCTTTTTGAAAGTGTAGTCCTGATTCTTCTCATAGATGTTTTTGACCACATAGTCTCCTAGCCTCTTACTGTAGTCCAACCGCTGCCTTAGGTCATCTGCAAAGAATATATTCTGAAGTCAACAATGTTCTTGTGATTAAGATATTCATTGATGACAAAATAATACTAGGCCACATTTGCATCTATGTTAAAAATGACAATCATGAATAACAAGAGAGGCTGAAATTTACAAACTCCATCTCCCTTTCCATGCAAAAACTGACTCTTCCATGTCAACCTTTTGCTGAAATCGACCATACATGAACTATTAGTATGATCTTAGTATTACAACATTACCCAACTCCAAGATGGCTTTTCTGAATATAACATCCATCAAGCATGCAAGCAAGCAAGAATGGCTTCTGGGCTGCCTTCAAAAGAATATATCACTTATAACAACTTGCTTAGCACATTTCTGCACCCAATATATATTACTGTACTGACTATAATTCGTAAATCGGATATTTGAAAGGTTTTAAATATAGATTTACACTAGCTACTATACAGTATAGTAGCCACATATTCTTTTACATGCCAAAACAGAGAACATTTCTTATATTAATTTCAGAGTCACTCCCAGGAAAGAAGCAATTATAAGCTTGTCATGATAATGATTAAATTTGGCATGCACTACAAAATCTGTTAGTGCAATAAATATTTTGGTTTGACTTTAAGGTATACCAGTGCATAGTCCATTAGCCCAAATCATACACTTCTGTCAATCTTTTTTACCAGAACAAGTAATCTTACCAAACATATCATGTCCCTTGACAAATCCAGTGTTGTCATTTTAAGAAATAAATATACATACATGTAAGTAGGCACATGAGGACACTTTTCTACTAGTAATGAAATTAAAAATTAATTACCTTTTGACTTGGGCTTTTCCTCGACCACGTCCTTCTCTTTTCTATCAAACAAAAACAGAAGTGGCAGTTATGCACCAGTTCATGCATAATTTTAAAGACATGGAACTCTATGACATTATTGCATGCTATGGAATTCTGCAAATCCTGCACTTCCGGTGGTGTCTGCTATCTTAGCCAACCTTGGGAACAATTTCTTGTAAATTGTACAACTACAGGCAGTCGAGTGACTACCAGACATTTTGGAATGTACACAAAAAGTTTGAAGACCGTAGTTTTGGGGGATACAGAGATGTTAGCACTTGAATACAATGTAAAAGTTTGGTAATCGTATGTCAACAAAAATGGCGTGGCCGCGAACACTTCTGAATGCAAGGCCGATTTGGGGGCCCGATTTCTCGTAAACGGTATAACTACGAGATTAACAAAAGTAGTCGAGTCACTATCAAACATTTAGGAATGTACATAAAAAGTTTGAAGACCTTAGCTTTTCAGGATGCAGAGATATTATCACTGTAGTAAACTAGGTCATCACATGTCAACAAAAAATGGCGTCGCTAGCCGAAAACACTCTGAATGCAAGGTCAATTTCAGGCCCAATTTCTCGTAAACGGTATAACTACAAATTTAACGAAAGCAGTCGAGTTACTATCAAACAGTTAAGGAATGTACACAAAACGTTTGAAGACCTTAGCTTTCCGGGATGCAGAGATTTTAGCACTGTAGTGAGAGCTGAAAGTAGTCGCTTGTCGCCATACACGTGCATGTGACGTATGTCAAAACAAAAAATGGATAGCCTCAATACCAGACTGACTACGCTGGTTTCATAAGGAGAATAATTTGCCAAAGGCAAGGGTTTGCTACCAGAGAGGTTGGTCGGCCGCGGAGGGGAAATGTGAATCTAATCGTGGACTGACTCCCTTGGCCAATTCCCGATTTTGTTCCCGAATTGTACGATCCACGCACCCCCGTAGCAAGGCCTGGTGGAGGCTAAAAATGACGCCGCTAACAGTAAACACGCTACTTTCATGGTCAGTTTCGGGCCCAATATCTCGGTACGCTGAGTGAGTGAGAGCAAACCGAAAACGGTAAAATTACTATCGGACATTTAGGAAGGTACACAAAAAGTCTGATGCTCAGCGTACCTCGGAATACAGAAATTTGGCAACTTTTTACGGACCATTCTGCTATCTAAAAATGACTATCTACATATTGGCAGATCGCTACAGAATGGCCCGCAAATAATGATTGGAACGCGTTTGCCTACCAGTTCTGATAGAGATTGTGCACACATATTTAGTCTAGCCCTAAAAGCAATCCTGAGCATCTAACATCGAAATTTATGCCAGTACCAACCTTTTCAACTGGAAGAGTCCTTGGCGGCTTTGTCGATCCAGTCCGTCCGTAAAACACCATGCGCATTGAATTCTGGGATTGTTGGTAAGGGACTAGCGGGGAATTCAAGAAGTCGATCGCTATAATGCACGCCCTGCGTTCAGGCTTGAACTCATGGTACATTTGACAAAACAAACTTGATTCAAGCATAACAATTTATTCTCTGATGAATTATGATACCCGCTTCTGGAGTGGAATGCCCCTTTAAAAGAATTATCCTATATCCTATATTCTACAAACCTGATGAAACTATTTTCGGAATTAAAAGTGTTAGCCTGACTATCTGTATCTGTTTCGGTATAGCCAGTGTAACCAGCTTTCAGCATAACACATCAGCTTCGCAGACACACAGCACGGCAGCATTTGGTTATATTACACTGAACGAATTTTCACCCATAACGTTTGCACATCTGACTGCAAATGTTGTTTGAAGCTACATGTATTTAGTGAGAATGCGGCCACTGTACTTGATGGCAACACATTTCACCAAGTGATAGTTCTAGTAAGGAACGAGTATTTGAACACATCAATCCTTGGTTGAAAACAAGACAATAGTACTTAAAAGCATGACTGAATCAGAAGTTTGACACTTTGAGGCTGTCGCCTAAAGCTGCTTCATACATGGGACTACTGGCTTTATCTCACCATCCAAAATGACAAATGCAATCCTTTATGTCTAGGGCTGATGCTAGTAAGATCAACTAAATACCAAAGCTTAATGTTTATAGTCATATAATGCTTAATGCTGTGTAGTAATATCTAAGTTCTAACTTGTATGCTGTATAAGTTAATACTATAAGAATATTTTCTGTTGGACAATACTGTTTTATGTTGTATGACAATGTTTAATATATATCAATGATAATGGCACATTCTTGTAATAGGAAAGCTTTGCAATTCAGCTTAGGCTGCAAATAAGCTTTCAATCCAAGTTTGGAAATAAACTAGTCTACTACTACATCCACCAACAGATCCATGGAATCTGATCCCTACGACAAAGTTCCATAGTTCTACTAACTCCCATAGATCTGTACACCACGGTTCGATCCCATGTACTCTACACCAAGACCAGAATTAATGAAATTGTTCTTATATCTTACCTTGTAGCAGATCCGCTACTGTGTTGAGTAGGTAGTTAAGGAACTCATGTGCATCTTGCTGCATGTAGTTGTCAAACAACTCTGTATGGAGGAAAAAACAACACACCACAATTATTTGCGTTCCATGCAAGACTATTCTGAAAAGTAGTGAGAAGCGAACCACAGCTAAAAAGGGCATGGATACCGAGTTATCATAGAAATATAGACAGTTTGTGTTAAACTATAAGAGACAAAGCCATGGCCCATAGTCCAACTCTGGAGAAAGTGCAGGGATACCTGGCTATAATAGAAATCATTTTGTACTGATGAAGGCGACAGATGGTTGTCGAAACATTTACGGAAGCATTAAAAGAAGGTTGTGTAACGAAGAAGACTTTGTTGAAGAAATCTAGAGAGATTGTGTTACAGAGATTAAGCCATGGTCTGTAGACCCACTTCTGTTGTCTTACCATTTTCTTTTCTCAACCTTGCGATGAACTTCTTGGGCGCGATGACGCCGACTTTCTTCTTCTGCGTGGCGATGGAGTGGAAGAGGTCGGACAGGCAGGTGAGCAGCGTCTCCTTCTTCTTGGGCTGGGCCTTGTACTGCAGAACCTTCTCCCGGAACGGCCGGCAGAAGTACAGCGCTTGGAGCACTGAGTTACAGTAACACGTGTTCCCAAACTGGGGACAGGATGGAACATTGAATATTGTTTACTGGATATTGTTTGGTTTTGTCTTTGCAGGAATAGGGCTGTGTCCAGGTTAAAATCTTTTTCCTGGGAGCAAATATTTTTGTTAAATCTTTTTCTAAGCTGACAACTATACATTGTCATCAGTTTCTAATGTCATGAATTTCAAAGTTTCGGGATAGAAGGGGTGAAATTTTTGTCCATTCCAACAAGCAAATTTCCGTCCCATGACAGAGGGACAGATCCTTGATGGACACTTAATTTTGCAGTAGGTGGTGTTTGAGACACTTAACGTTTGCATTTAAAACAATATAGAAGTAAGAAAGAGAACATGTTTGTGGGGTGATGAGCTTGCCATAGCCTAAATCATTAAATCTAACTTATAGTTATAGCAGCCCGCCCAACATCCAACCGGCCTCAGTCTGCATTTAGTTACACCCAGTCTGCATTTAGTTACAGCCCCAGACAGCAGAATTTGTGTTACAGTACACAGTGAGACTACTAGTAAGTTTGCCATATTAGGAAACTATGTATGTATATGATCATACTCACATTTACCAATCCGAAGTAGTGTTCATTCACCGGGAACTGATCCGAACCAATCTCCTTCTCAAGCTGAGACGCATTTGCTCCCTACAGACAGATAGACAAACAAGATCAGTTATTGATCACAAACATTTGTAATTTCCAAGCAGATCCTACAGTATCATAAATGTATCAAGAGCTGGCAAAGGAATTAAGCCAGCCATACACACTTCTAGGCTGGCTTCACTCCTCTGCCAGCTTTTGATACTGTCTTAGGCTACCGTAGGATCTGCTTGGAGATGAAGACATTTGCACCATATTTGGTTTTAAAAAATACAGGTGGCTGATTTCACAAATAATTTGGAATGTACGACTGTTACTATTATTACCTTAATCAAGCTTGAGGAAGTTGATAGATATAATTTAGCTTAGTGTGGTGTTCTAATGTCATATCTAACGTCAGATGGTTGTAAAAGCATCCTATAATTTCTACATTTAACAATTACAAATAGGACAGGGCCAGTATTTTTTTTTCATTAATGACATCGATTTATGAGATCACAAATTAGCATCCACAACAATCATTCACACAAAATAAACTGCTTTTTTAACGTATTTGTACATGTCGGTTTTGTCCAGGTGTGCTGTACAATGTATTTATAAAACCGTAACTTGTAAAAATATGCCCGCCCCCCTCCCCAAATTTTCGGTCCGCCCCCAAAACAACAACTGTGGATTTCAACCACCAGACGGAATATCTCACAGAAAATTCACAACTCGCATCCCTCATGAAGCTTGCTAACTTTGAGATGAAATCAACATCAAAATTTCGACGTTGCAAAACGTCAATTTCTCACGATTATAAACCATGCAAGGAAATGAATAAGTAGGTGCCCATTTTCCCACCATTTTCGGCCTGTCATGTCAAACGAAAGTGCGTGACTTTACAGAGCAACAAAAGACGCTACAAAGTACTGGAAGGTTCCAAAGACTGGTGCAGATATTCTAGAGTTTTCCCGTGCCGATGTTAGAAGAAAACAGAGAGTTTTTACCATGTTGACTACGCAATGCATCTCTTCAGTTCGTCAGGACCTCACAGGCTGGCTGCCATCTTAGTGAGACCAAGACTACAAAGGTAATGATATTTTTCCGCTGATGAGTGATCTCTGAAAGATACACTTCATGGTAAAATTATTAAAATCCTAAATCATGGTGTTTTATTTTTAAAAGCTCCTTGGTAAAATATTCTATCATTTAGAAGTTTTGTTGCATTGTTATCATAATAGCTTATTTTTGCTAATTCTGTAAAATTTAAGTAGCTTAGGGGCCTTGATAAATGTAGCGCCCTGCAAAGCTCCTGAAGTGAAGAAAAGTGGGCGGCACACAGTTTTGTCGCCGTATTTGGGTCAATAAGAGAGAGTTTGCTATTTCAATCTTTGCCGCTTAAATGATTGATTCAATAAGGCTTTTACCATTTTTTTAAGCGCACAAAACGTCCTTGTTTTCCCCAAACCGAGCCCCTTCGTTGACCAAGGACCTTCTTGCTTTAACGGGATGATCGGGATTTTAGATATCATACCAGAACAAAACTTGTATATTGTGCCCCAAAATTAAAACAAAGTTTATTCAATCTGGTTTATTTTCCTCTAGAAACATTATGGGAATTTTTCTCTCCCTTTCCTCGAGTGGTCGGAGGGAAGTGAAAGCGTATCTCAAATCGCGCGCTAGTTTTACACCAGTAAGTGAGTTGACCTGAACCGGAAATAAAACTTTTAGTTCGACTTTTTCTACTTTCACCATTTGTAGCCATAATTCAAAGATAGATTTCTTTGTAACCAAATAAAATTATCTATTAATGTATCAATTTCTTATATAAACTTAAAAATTCGGCAGAAAATTGAAGTCTGCACGGAACTTGATCACGTGACCCGCATGCTCGTCCTTTTTTGACGGCGGCCATCTTGAGAAAGGTACGAGTCGTTGCCTCTCCAGAAAAATAACTAAAATCCGTCTTATTATCTTTTTTGGCCTTGTTGAAGCCGTAGATTTTGAAGATAAGAGACTCTAGGATCTCTCTAATCCAATATTTTTGCCAGGAACTGCCATAAACATTATATTAAAGAGACCGCTTTTGTCCATGTGGTGGCCGGCCATGCATGTACTGACATGGAAGGCATCTAGTTTAGTGGCCGGTTTAGAGTAGTACAAATTTGAAATAGAACTTCTGACGGAAAGCAGTCCCTTTGATTTTTCAGACATAAAGTACACGTTAGCTTCCACAGACAAGTTAACAATATGGTTATCTTACTACTTGCTATATCAAGTCACAAAGTCTTAGTAGAAATTTAGGAAATCGTTTGTAGTTTAGTACAGTAACGTTACATCAAAGAGGTTTTATGCTAAATAACTAAAACCTCCTTGGTTACATATACAGAAATTATAAAAGAATGAGATGCTACATCTAGATGAAGTGTTTGATAGGTAACGTTACCTTATCGATCATTTCAAATAATATAATTTGTGTAAACTCAAAAGCAGCTGTACTAAAGACCACTACATGTTGTAGTTAAGGCCATGCAGGCTACTTAGTAGAACTGATGCATAATTGCATTTGAAGTAAAGTAAATAGCACACAAACTGACAAATTATCTTTCCCACTGTTTCAATCCATGTATAGTTACTAAAAACATTATTTTCTCATTCCAGCTGAAAGATGACGAACGGCCATGGTTATCGCCGCGGTACGCGGTATATGTTCAGCCGCAAATTCAGGGCACGTGGTGAGTATCTAGTCACTTGATACTAATAATAACGATGATATCAGCTTTATGTATAAGCATCAGCCTCACTTCATGTTAGTTAACGCTGATGCGGTTCATAATTGCTACCGTTTTTTTGTTGCTGTCTGAACAATGTACAAGAACAATACAATACAAGAATCTACACAAGTGTGCTTCTCCTGGTGTAGGGTCACTTGATTGCTTTACAGATATAAAAAAGTCTGTTTAGAGTTAGATAACTTATAACATGTCCAATGTGCCATACTTACTAAAATATTCTTCCCTACCAAGTTCATCAGTTGCCACATTTGGTACACAAAACTGTCGGATTTACAGCCAGAAGTGGAAGTTATAATATGCTGTGTTGGAATACAAAACTGTGAGGGTTTACCATTTACAGTCAGCAGTTAAACATTACAGATGTAAACGGTTCTGATATGCTGTGTCTCCATGTTAGGTCCCATCCATCTGTCCACCTACCTTCATGTCTACAAGCGCGGTGACATCGTGGACGTCAAGGGCACGGGCACCGTGCAGAAGGGCATGCCGTACAAGGCCTACCACGGCCGCACCGGGCGCATCTTCAACGTCACAAACCATGCTGTCGGTGTCATCGTCAACAAGAGAGTAGGGTAAGACATATCTTGCAATAAGCTCCTACATGGTTTGAAGTGAGCTGTGAGCTTGATCATCATTATTCTTGAATAGTGACTTGATTTCTAGTAAGGCAGTTGATGGACAGTTTTCTGAGTTTTACTTCCCCGTGTTTGACAGGAACCGCATCATCCCGAAGCGCATCAACCTCCGCGTGGAGCACGTGAAGCACTCCCGCTCCAGGGAAGACTTCCTCAAGCGCGTCAAGAAGAACGATGATCTGAAGAAGCAGCGCAAAGAAACTGGCGTCTTCAAGAACTTGAGGAGAGAGGTGAAGATTCCCTGTCATTTTCTCATTTCAGATTCTATTGTGGTAAAGTTTTTATAGACACTTCCTGTTTTTGGAAGGATAGTTGCCAGCCAATCACGTGACTCCTTATAATAAAGATGCATTGTGATTGGTTGATTACTTTCCCTCTAACAAGAAGAGGGGGAGTAACTCACTAGCTGACAGCTGGCTAGTGTTAACAGTGTAAAGCATGGATCGCAGGTATGTCAGGGGCATTACATTCACAAGCCAGTGGACTGTCATCAGAGGGTGGTCTGCTCTACAGATGAACTTAAACCGTTACTAATCAAAGAGTCTTTTTCACAACCCTTGCTTCATTACCACCGGTTACTGTGTATCCTCTTCCTAAAGTCTATTCTGACTGGTTCAATTTGAACTGCACCTATAGGTGGTACTGCTTACAGATGCGGTCACAAACGTGAAGTATTTTGCATATATACAGGGATTGTTTTATGAAATTTTTCAATGTGGCTTACATGTATAAGCAGCAGTAAAATATGAACCAGTCAGAATTGCCTTGAGGAAGCTGAAATACCGTCCCAGAAACATCCGTGGAAATAAAGTAACCGTTGTGAAAAGAAAAGCGTCTCTGTAATACTCAGTGACATACTACCTTGATGAAACTATTTATGGATCTAACCCTTACTGTTGTGTTGTTGTTGTTGTTTTCCTGCAGCCCGTTGGACCCCGCGCTGGCCACATGGTTAGCAGCAAGAACAACGTGCCTCAGCTGGTGGAACCCATCCCTTACGAGTTCATCGCTTAGTTCACTCACGTCTTGGAGATACAATAAAAAAAACAGGACAAACCTTCACCACTGTGGTCTCGGTGTCTTAATTTTTCTTAGTACCGGTAGGTGCTAAGTGTTGAAAGGGGGCCAAAGCTATATGCAACATGTGGTTTGGGCAAACAAACCTTGAAGCATAGCTGGTGGACCCATCCCTTACTAGTACATCGTTTAGTTCACACATACAATAAGAAACAGACAAGCCCTCACCACCGCGGTCTCAGTGTCTTATTTTTTTCCTAAGTAGCTGCTAAGAGTTGAAAGGGGGCCTAAGCTACAAGCAACACACGGCTTTGGCTCATTAAACAAACAACACTACGAAAGGCGTGCAATCTCTCACTGCAAAGCAAAGCAAGGTGGAACCCATCCCTTACTAGTTCATCACTTAGTTCAGACACGTCTTGGAGATACAATATGAAACAGACAAGCCTTCACCACCGTGTTCTCAGTGTCTTAATTTTCCCAAGTATCTACTATTATTAAGGGTTGTTCTATGTGGGATTCTGGACATGTTTCAGGAGGAATTCTTGCAGTCTGCCTGTGGCAAGTCAAAACCACAGCAAAGGCCCCTTTCCACGTAGATGGCGATCACTAAGCAATGATACAGTGCCTTATGTTGGATTTTTCTGACCTGTGATTTCATAATTGGAATATGATGGAAGATGTTAAAGTATGATCCAAAAGGAATCTATTAAGGGCATACAACAAAGCCCACCACTTCAAAGACATGTACTAGTGTAAACAACAGTCCTGTATGCATAACGCACTGCAGAAGAAGTATTTACCATCGTTCACAACGTCAGCAGGCAATCTCCCATGCAGTTTGCGACGATTGTCCTCGGGGAAAAGCATTGCACTATTTAACCTAGCTTGACCAGCTTGTACTGTGTGTATAAAAGGTGGGTTGTTTGATATAAACTGCCGTGAACGCAGTCAGAACTCTTGTGTGCCGTGCCTCTGTGTGGTGTGTGGTTTTTGGTGTCTTTGTGTGTGACCATACTTTCCCTCGGCGTCCTACCCAAAGAAAAACAACAAAATGGCGTGTCTTAGACTGCGTTCCCTGTCCGAAAACGGACATATGACAAACACACAGATAGGGTACTAGCCGTTGTTACACTTGAGATTTGGGATGATGTCTGACCCACGTTTTGAGCAGCCTGTAGTGACATGAAATCAAGACCATGGCACGTCCAGGTCAAAAGATATTAAAAACAACAGAATTTCTGCTGCAGTACCAAGGTCACATAACAGGGGGCCCAAAATCGATCCTGAACTTTGGCTTTCCAACGCCTACCTACATACCAAATATTATTGTAACCCATCCAGAGGTTATGCTGACTACAACAGTACGGACACACGAACACACACGCACACAGACCAAAATTATATCTCCATTTTTCATGGAGATAACGATAATTATTATCTTTAGTTGACAGGCGTGAACTCCATGTGCTAATTTTAGACCGCGGGTGCGGGTATCGGGGAATAACCCAGTATGTCCGAGTAAGGTGTTCACGTCATTATCCAAACGCCTGCCGACCAACCGAACACTTTCGCGGTTAAACTTTAATCAGGGAATACAAAGCTTTGACATGTTTACCTGACTTCAGTGTTTCTCATAAGCTCACACCAACACATGCAGACCTCGTTTCCTGGTCTGCAGCACAGGTGAGTGTTTCTTAATCTCCGGTGTGAATGTTTTGGCTGGGGGAAGATTAGCTGAGTACAATTTTTTTGTATGTCAGCTATAGTCTCTACCAGACTCCGGATCGCTGGAAAACTCGTAGAAATGGAACAAATAGAGGAGTAAGCCAGCTAGAGAACTATAGCCTGAGATCTACGGATCGCGTGCTGTTCCCTGGCCGGCTATATTCCTCTGACCGGCTTACTCCTCTATTTGTTCCATTTCTACGATTTTTTCCAGCGATCCGGAGTCTGGTAGAGACTGTGTCAGCCTATGGACAAATAAAGCATCAAAAGGTGCAGTTAATTCCCATACGGCATAAATACCTTTATAAAAACGCAGCCTGTGACGTTCACGTATTTCAAGTTGAGTCTTGCACAATGGAGTAGCTGCGGATCACAGTCGATACGTGTTGGCAAGGCGGCCTTGTGGTGTTAGCTTAGGATTAAGGTTCCTATCCCAAAATGTTTTTATAGTACAATGCTAAACTTTCTTCCAACACAAAGACAAGTTATACACGGGTCAAATTTTCAACGACTACTGTCGCCTTCTTCAGATCAATACATTATTGATACTCTCCAAGCAGAGAGTCGCGTAGATATAAATTTAATAGTAGTCGGAAAAATTACACCGGCGTAACTAGTATATTGATCCTGCAGAGGGCGACCGTGTGGTCGTTGAAAATTTGACCCGTGTATAACTTTGTGTTGGAAGAAAGTTGAGCATTGTATTATGATGACTACAAACACTGATGAAGTTCCATCACAAAATGTTTTATTTACTTCAGTACGTGTCATACGACAAATGTGCCTGGGCCGACACTTCGCCAGTTTGGAAACGTTGCGATTGAGTGTGTATAGAATTCCTCTGTTGACAATGTCAATGTTGTACATAGAGACTGTGCGCTTTTTGACAAGCAACATTTTCCAACATTATAACATTTTTCTTATTTTCGCTCCGTTTTACGTACTTCTTGCTTCACTGTACAGAGCAATGTCGTCCTCACCGTGCCGCAGCGAGCTGCTCATTCGGGGCAGGTTGACTCACGGCCCGACTAAAACAGCCTGGACCACCCGTTGCGACCACCTGATTCCTCGGAAGGACTCGGCTGGACGGAAACGGGGCAGGCGGCGTAAGCCTACACACAAGTCTAGGGCAACATCGGAACAAGGAGACATTAGCAATGTACCGTAACAAATTTTAGCTTTTACATTTCTTCTATTGACCTTGCTATCAAAATACCTCCTTAAAATGCCTTTTCTGCTATGCCTTGCATCACATGTGATAAAGATTTGTTTCAGCTTGTTGGTACAGTGTGTAATCTACTTCCCGTTGTCGAGTTTGAAAAGCTTTGACAACATGTAATTTTCGTCACAAGGCGCCCCGCTCGTGCCCACGCGCCAAGAGCTCGTTCATGTGGCAAGACTACTCCGCATGGCAGGACTGTCAGGAACACCAAGTAAGAAATGTTTTTTTTATGATACAATTTTAAACTTTATAAACGTACACACAAAAAAAATAAAGCGCTTACCAACAAGCTTTCGATGAGTCCTCTGATCTTTATCAAGTTGTAATGACCCAAATCCTACGTCACACAACCAGACCGGAAGTGTGACGTCAGCAAAGGGGCAAAGGTGCTTGGAAGTCGGTGTTGGCCCCCATCTCGGTTGAGGGAAGGTTGATGGGCTCTAATATAGATAGCCTCTCTGATTCCCCTGAGAAACTAATCCTGTTCGAAATCCAGTATCTTCACCTTGTCAAATATGACAAAGTTGAGTTCATTTTTCAATCTTCCCTGTTTTTGAAGGTAGAATATAAATTGTACAGCACTCAGCCACAAAGCTTCAAGGTTTCCAATACCTTACGTATATGTAAAATTGTATCTCAAATGTACAGCATATTACTTAGTATGCACCGCCATGTCATGGTATTACTATACACAAACCCAAGCATGTTACTTAACGTAAACGGCACTGAATTGCGTTGATTATGTATAATGAGACGTTTTGCTTTACCTTGTGCTCATTCAATGTCATAGACGGACGGAACACCAGAATCCAAAAGTGAAAGTGACGACGAAGACATCGCCAGAGATCCTACGCCGTCTCAGGACCACCAAGATGATCCGTAGGTTTTAATTTTCCCTTAGCATGCCTCTCGAGCACAGAATGGTGGCGTTTTATTAAATGTTTACTTAAACGCTGACCGATACATGTACAATTGTTGGTAGCTTCCAACTGCGATGAGACAGAGTTTACAATATGATGAAGTAGAACAGTTCCAACATGTGCTAAATGATACATAACCTATTTCGATCAAGGTGTGTCGCCGATGAAGCGAAGGAAGAAGAATTCTATTTCGAAGAAACCGAGCAAAACATGACAGTGGAGACAAAGATGGTGAAGGTAAATTATTGCCTATTTAAACCTTCATTTTTCCTGCAGCATTTTGTTCTTTGTCTTGATATAATGTATAATATGTAGATGGAAATAAAATTTGTGTGCTCCT
>NC_049985.1:4406017-4419207 GCF_000003815.2 Branchiostoma floridae | reverse complement strand
AATCTGTTCTTTATTATTTTATGAGCAACTGAGTTGATTTCAGATGAACACACCCTTAGTACCTTGTCAGACTAGCGATTCCTCTAAATCTGACCCACTAAAAATCACTGTAGGAAGTTGAAATTACCCATGTATAATACCAAATGTCTCTATAGATTGCGTGCCAATTTTCATCTCTAAACTCGTAATGGTTCTTTATTTACAGCTGCTAGGATGCAGTAAGTTGTGTTATAGAGCTGTTGGATTTATACACGAATTCGTGAGTTGTTGGTTAAAAGACTGCTTTTCCATTAACCAAAAGAAACGAAACTTTACACAGTTATTAACTGTTTAAAGGCCAAAAAGGGTGCTGAGTTTCATTTCTCTTTGTTAATGGAAAAGAAGGCTACGGAAAGTTTTAATAATAACACCGCAGATCTCATGACCCTGAAGACCGCGTATACCTCACTCTACACCAGCAACGAAAAAAGAAAAACTGCTCAGATTTCAGAGTTAAAATTAAGCGTGTGGCTTATAGAGAAATGCAGCTTATTACATGTGCAGGCTTAGTCTCCTACAATAGCAAACATTGGTTTAGGGATATTCTTAATTGTACGTTAATTGGACCTCTCTTTTCTTCTGACGGGATACCAAGGGTGTGGTCACCTTGAAAGCAGCTCAGTCACTCATAAAATAATGAGCAACAAATTTTGATATTTCAATCTCAAGAGAAGATATGTCTTAACCTTTGTGCCAAATTTCAACTCATTCGATCAAAGAACGAGTCTGTTATGAAACCACTTGCATTACTTTCTGACTCACCCTCGTATATCTGCGCGATTCAACCTCTGCTTGGAGAGTAGTCTTCCTTGCACTGTTCCTGACCAACGTCGTGTCAGGTGAGGCGAGGTGCTTCTTTGATCTCCTTTTCTTCTTAAGCTTATATTTCATCACTTCAGATAAATACACTGAAACTCTAATGGTTTTAAAGAGAACTACAGCAAGTGGACGGGTCTGGCCATGGGCTTTTTTTTCTCTGACCAGATAGAAGCGTTTTTTCCGAAAAAGCTCTGAAAAGACTAGAGCTGATCATATAAAACATTAAACCGGTATAGGCACACTTTTTCTTGTCTTTTACTTCCTTCATTTTCAGCAGTATTCCAGTTTGCGGATCTTAACATTTTTGGTATCCTATCGATGATTCCACAGTGTACACGACTCCGGAGCCCGTGCCCGCGTGGGTGCAGCAGTTTTCCCCGGAGATGCAGAGGTGGTACCGGCTGGCGCTGGCTGCAGGACGGGACCCATCAGCGATACAGCCTCCCGGCACCGTGCAGCAGCCGACCTTGCCGCCTCCTGTGGAGGAGCGTGAGTTACATTTGGTCACTTCTGGGCCTGAGTGATTGGCGATGAACCAGACATCATTAGTTGAAGTCCTTACCGCACCGAATGGTGTATCGGGCGGCGCTTATCCCCGTCCCTGTAGCCCTTGGGCCACACAGATTTGTGCAATCACTACAGCAGGGGGTTAGTACACTGGTAGTGGTCTGTGCGTTCAGCTATCATGCATACTCTTTCCCAGATGCTGAGTGCTAAGTAGATAAAGCAGCATGTAATGTGTTTAAAGTCTCTGGTATGACCCGGACGGGGATCGAACTGACAACCTACCGACTGCAAGGCGACATACAGCAAAAGGAAATAATTCTGCGTGTAGTTTCTGAAAGTTTTCTTCATTTCATTCACTCCAGTTTGCGGTGACTCGTGCACGTCACACCACGAGTCACTCCCAGACCTACGTCACGGCAACTTCAGCTGCAGCACCATCGCCTACCAAAACATCTACGTGTGCATGTGCATCGCTAAGTGCGACGACGGCTACCAGACCGAAGACGCGGGCCTGCTGTTCTGCAACCGCGGCCGATGGGCGCCGATCCAGCCCAAAGTCGTGTCGACACTCGTCGGCGTCGGTCGGGCTGCAGACGCGATGCCGAACACCGACCCGCGGTTTTTCCAGCACCTCGGTATCTCCGACGAAATTTACGCGGATGTGGCTCTTCACATTTTAGTGAAGCTTGACCAAGTCCCCAACCTTCCCATAGTGGAGACATATCTAGACTTGATTTCGCTGGACAATATTATCGATTTTGACATGATGCGGCAGTTGTTGATCTGGGTCGGTCCGACTATCGATGACATTGTGGCCAACCTGGACTTCCTGGAGGTTTTGTCTCGTTTAGGTAGGGGGACGTTAATTTCATGGAAGACATTACGTAAAAACTCCATACCCCACTCTTGATTACGAAGAATTAGGTTCTTTGGTGTCGTTTTATAATATATAGGTGCCCTTTTCCAACTACTTTTCCTTTTTTCAACATCATCGCGCAAAGTATCCCTTCAGTTTAAAGGGAAACCTAACGGTTTATTTCTTATACATAGAAAGGCCGAAACCAAGTGAATCTCGGCAATACCATCAGGTTTTGGTTGCACGATATTTATCTTTTTTAAATGGCATGCTTTCATTCAGCTTGTAACTCGTCTAGCATGCAACTTGCAGACAGTTCACTTTGACAGCTTCTCTCTACCTGTTGACAGTAACGTTTGGGGCCACCAGACATCCGGTTTGCAGAAACGTGGTCTGTGGAGGTGACTTTGAGGTACTTATTTCTAATTTATTATCTAAAAAGAAAAAGTGATACCAGAACAGCGATGGTGAGTTATAACAACGAGGTATACAATTAAAAAAGTGGCGGTATAACCTCTTCGTGTGTAAGCACGTCGACCGATGATGACGATTCAATTCCATTCCCAGTGTGGTTGGCAACCCCAAAACGAAACGAAAATCACTTTGACTGACGGAGAACTCGTAAAAGAAGAAACAAGTCTCAGCCTGTTTGGAGGATGAGCGAATTACCTATTGATTCATTATCTCATTCCAAGAATTTAGTTCATGGTCGAGTCTTCAGCAGCACAGTGACATACAAGTCAGAGGCCAGAGTGGTCTGTGACCGAGGCTACCTGCCCAGGCACCCTTCACTGACGTGCACGGCTTCAGGACAATGGGACAAACCCGCACTGTGCGACCCAGGTACGGTGTTATATTCCCCTTGTAGCAGTCAGTAGGTATCCATATGAATACAGAGGCTGTTGTAACGTGTTGAGGTACCTCCTCGAACACAGTACCCCAATTTTATCTCCAACCAGGATTCTCTTCCCCGGATTCGAACCTGGGTTATGATGGATTTCATTTGATGATTATCATTGTCCACTACACAGTAACCTGCAGTATACCTGAGGATCCCCCGCACGGCTCGTACCTGTGCCAGGACCACCTGTTCTCGGACCGATGTGACGTCATCTGTGACGTAGGGTACCTGCCGGAAACTGACGACACCCTGGGCTGCAGCTGGACCGGAAACTGGACCGCCTTTCGCAGCGGAAACACCACAGAGATGGAAAATGCAGCAACAGCAGGTGTGGGGAAATAATACATTGAGTACATGTCTATTTTCTTTTTTTCTGCATTGGGCGTATGATCCATGGAAAAAGATAGCTTTCCATGCCACATTTCTATACGATTATGCCTTAAGGTTATGAGTGCACAATTTAAGCATGTTACAACGTTGACTTTGAGTCCTCACCCCCGTCATCCGATACAGAAGTACAGTGTCGAATTTTTCCTTTTGGCAGACGCCGTTATCCCACAAACTCTGGCTTGCGTCATCGCGGATTGCGGAAATATTACGGTGGGTCTTTCTTGTATCCTAGCAAGGACATTATATATCATTAATCTGTACTTGTGATACATTTGTATGTGTTTGACAGAAGTCATGATTTTACCAACAATACATTGATCTGATAAATTTCGCTTGAGTTCACTAGCTGTGTCTATAAGGAGGTTCACGATTCTAAGTACGCATGCGTAAGGTCAACTGTGAAGACCCCAGAGACATAAACAAAACACTTCTAGACATTGTTATGTAAACCACCCGACGGAGGACATATCGGACATGCTTGAAGCGGCATGTTCGTCGAGACAAGAACCGTTGTTTACAAATCAGGCTGCTTCACCTTTGACCGCCCACTTATGTACTGCATGTAATCTTGAACCTCCTTAATTCTCTATTGCCATACAAATGTCTAACAGTTGAAATACCATTTTCACCTTCTCCGTGCACAGACGCTCACACACGGCGACGTCACCTGTACAGGTACGACGTACGGCGAGACGTGCCATCTCACCTGTATGGACGGCTACAAACGGTTGAACCAGGATAACCTCACCTGCCAGGTTCATCACGTCACAGCACAGGCTGCCTGGAGTCAGAACCCGGAGTGTATCCCAGGTAGTACATATCCCAGAGCACCTTTATCCGAGGGGGTAACCTACAAAAATGTATATTCGTCGCTTTTTAAAACAGGGTAGGTAGGGATATCAAGTCGTTTGACGGTGGTTTCAAACTGCAATTTTCAAAATAAATTCATAATATCTTTTTTAAATATTGCAGTTTGAAAGTACCGTCCGTCGAGTTAATATCCCAATCTAAAGGGAAACAAACAATAGATATAGCATCTTACTCCCGATACAACGGAGTTTTTTTTCTTTCTTTCTGATACAGCATTATGCCATGATTAAGAGGCACAGCATTAGGAATACACAAGATATTGACATTTGTACGTTTTACCAGTGAGTTGTGGAGTCCCTCCGGAGTTCCCCAACACAGTCATACAGTGCGCCAGCGGACACACCTACGGGAACACCTGCGGAGTCACCTGTGCGGACGGGTACGAAGGAACAAGCCACCAGACAGTAACTTGCCACAGCACAGGAACCTGGAGCCTACAGACGGGAGGTAGGGTCCTGCTACTGATTTTTCAGCGACCTTCGCTATAATTCGCAAAGTAACATATGTGATTGTAGTAGGATTTTCAACATGAAGTAGGGTTCGCTTATGCCGGGAGACCTGACTGAGCTATTGTACACTGTCAATGTCTTCTCATTTATTTCGTCTTGCTAACGATTTTCCTAACGATATTCCTTTGTAAATATTTCTAGCGTTCCAGCCAGTTGTTGGGGGACCAGATCTGTTCTGTCAAAAGAAGGACTGCGGCATACTGTCTGTACGTAACCTAAGTCTTGATATATAGGAGCTAATGCAAATGCGATGTGATTGACAATACTTATCCAGGCTATGTTTTTCACCTTCAATAACATATTACGTGGGCCTCGGAAGTGATAACCCGTTTGCAGCATTTATTCATCTTTTAGTATTGAATAGCGTCACTCAAAAGAACAGCTAACATGTTTCCCCTAACTCACAGAGTCCGGCTAATGGCAGCCTGACTTGCAGCGGGACAAAGTTTCAGGACTCCTGCCGCCTGACGTGTGAGCCGGGCTACAAAGTTGCCAACGAGAGCGGCCATGTTTTCCACAGCCTACACAGCTTCAGGTGCATGGCCAGTGGACACTGGAGCGACAAACCCGGGTAAAGACGTTTTCCTTACGTATCTTTTTTTTACGGTGATTACACATCTTTGGTTCTTTATATGTACGATTTTTGTTTTCTGATCTAGTCCTTCAAAGAACTTTTCACACATCTATGGCTACGAAAAAACAGTTTAAATTTTCTGCTCTTATTTCAAACATACGTGTTTGTAAAGTTTGATGGGATTTTGATAGATTTTCTCCAAGTCACATTCAAAAAAGATTATGTGTCTAGCTATAGTGTTCGTGAATTTGGAAAAAAATAGGAAACGCCTTAAACTAAACAAAATTAGGTGTCAAAAATGTTGGAAATGGCAATAAATATTTCATTCAACCATCCTCCAGATGTGTCCCATCAGACTACTGCCAGCTCGGACTGCACGACTGCCACCCTGATCACGGGGTCTGCAGCCTTACGGGTCACCAGGCCTTCAGCTGCCGCTGTCGGGTCGGGACGGTCGGGAACGGGACGCACTGTCGACGGACCCGCTGTCCGCCTTTCCCGGTAAGGCTTACGTATGTTTTTGCTGTTCAACTTGCCTTTTTTTAGTATATTTTTCTTTTCCAAAAGCTACCTGGTCGGGCCCCGGGTTGGGAATTACTAAATTAGGACCTAGGCCTAAGGCTAAGGTCACATTTCAAAACAGGGGCCCGGCCGGGCTGTTTGTGGAAACCAAAAATAGAAATGTATACGTAAAAATATACACAAATAATGCCCACGGCTATTCTCTTTATGTCTTGTGTAGTCTTTTATACCATACTTTTCTTTCCCCAAAGCTGCCTGGCCAGGCCCCGATTTGGAAATGTGAAAGGTCTAAGTGAATTCTCTTTTCAGTCTCGCTACTTCCTCCTTAGATGACAACAAGTTGAATGGAAAGATAGGCTCTAGAGCAAAGGGTGTTTCAGAGAATATCAAAAGCCTTGAATCTTTAGATGAACAGAATCCTGAATAAAGATCTGTTGTGTCGCTAGATAAAACCCACCGCGCGTTTTGAACGATAGGTAGCCATCTTGGATCTATGTAATACATGTTTTTAAGTTATCACGTCACTTGCATTCTCACAGATCGCTGAACCAGAGAACGGTTTCTTCGAGTGTTCTATCCCGACATCCTCCGCAGTTAACAGATGTCAATCAGCTAACAGTACAGAGGCGGAGTACCAGGTCGTCTGTTTTCTCCACTGTAACCATGGTTACGACAGGCTGATCCATGCCGAGTACTCCTGCGGGCATGACGGGAACTGGACCGTTCCTTTCGACACCAATAGCACAGGAACCACGCCTTGTTTAGGTACGCTTGATAGTCATATTTCCCGTAGTGTTTGGCTCTTCATACTTACAATACTTCATACTCTACATATTGTCTAATAGTAAAATTAAGACGGTCCACAAATCCAAATGTGTTATGATTATACAGCAGGCAAAAGTTCAGGAACTTTTATTTCACTTACAGCTGTGATATTTTCCATTGCCCTGTACCTTTAAATCATGACAGTTTTGTAAAGCTTTCGCAATAAAACTGTAATCTTTTCTTAAGTCATAGTATGTTACATCTATGTTCTAATATTCATTTTGAAGGTCATTGTTGTATTTCAGCTGTAAAATGCCCGGACCTGTCGAATCCCCCATACGGCAATGTGACATGCGACAGTGGTTCCAATTTTCGCTATCCCGAGGCCTGCAACTTCTCCTGCGACCCAGGCTACCAACTGACTCCCACAAGCAGCAGTGTGAGGCACTGTCAGGCTGACGCAACCTGGTCTGGGAACGACGCAGAGTGTATCGGTATGTAGTATGCCGTTAACGAATCTACTTTACTTCATTAACATTCTAAATAAAATAATCAAGTCGCAGCTAACAATACCTTTGGTGATAACACTTTGTTGAACGCATAGCCGGTAAACGCGTGCAGGTGCATTACACCATGGCCAGTTTTGTACAGGAAGTACTAGTAAGCTTAGCTAGACAGGACTGCATAGGCTACTCTTTTCGATAAGCGCGGTGGATTCGTCTACGTGCCCGAGGTGTTGCTTTCCTCAAACATTGCACCTCCGTCCCTGGCTGAAGCTACGCACAAAGTCCATGTGACAATCTGCACGTGAATATTGATGGCTGTACTAGTCTAAGGGGTTCATGTAGAACAACAAACGTTCCTAACGGTTAACAATGTGCTCCCAACTCAATAGGTGTGAGATGCCCAGACCTGTCCAGACCCACCAACGGAAGAATGTCCTGTGACAACGGATCCTCCTTCCGCCATCCCGAGACCTGCACCTTCACCTGTAACCATGGCTACCGGCTGACTACCGGTAGTAACAGCATCAGTCGGACATGCCGGGCTGATGGCACGTGGTCGGGGAGCACTGCCAGATGTATAGGTAATTACAGCTATTTTGCACCTATCGTGATCAGCTGCAGTTGTTGCATGAACACACAAAAGTAGAGGAAACTCATTTCTTCCATAATCAGTCCATTGGCATCAGCGCCATAGCGGTGGTTCAGTCACAGTGCAAAGCTACTTCTCTCACTTCAAGTTGGTTGAGACAACGGAATGATCTAACTTAAAATGTTTGGTCTAGCATGATTAATTGGTTAACTGTGGTACATGTACATATTTACATTTCAGTTGAGTGTCCGAGTCTTGCCAGCCCCCAGAACGGCGGCATGACCTGTACCAACCGACTGGAGAACGGCAGGTGCACCTTCACCTGTAACCATGGTTACCACCTGCAGGGGTCATCTGAGGTGGTGTGCGGGGCAGACGGGCAGTGGAGAGGCACACCCCCTTCATGCGCAGGTATTTAGTTTGATTCTTCTTTGCAAGTTTGCAAGTCCAATATGCAGAAATATATACGTAGGGATATCTATCTAGCCATCTATCTTTCCATCAATCCAGTTCCCATCAGTCTTTCCCCCTCCTCTCTCTCTCTCTCTCTCTCTCTCTCTATATATATATATATATATATATACCATACACACTGACTTGATATCATGATAGAGCTAGCACGAAACGTTTCCATGCCTGCTTCTATTTGTTCTTGCTTTCCATTGCAGCAAATATTGTGTTGCCAACAGCGGCTAAGTACGTAAAGAACATTTCATTTTATTTACTTTGACTAAAATAAGGCTAGGAGCTATACAAAATATATTGCTGAAGTTATTGACCAAATACCCTTTATTTGTCTATTCTGTAGCATGCGACAGCGCAGCGGATATCATCTTCTCGATCGACGTCTCCGGAAGCGTATCTGGACAGTTTGACACAGTCCGGAGCTTTATCTATGGTGTAGTAAACTACCTAACCATTGGGGGAAGTCACGCAAGCGTCGGTGTGATCAAATTTGCAGGTAGCAATGCCAATAGATGCATTTCCCTGACGGACTACAACAACAAGAACGATTTGTTGGCAAGGATCGGGAGCTTGGACATGTCCTTGGGCAGCACAGTTGGGTCTGTCGCGGGTTTGTCTGTTATGCGTACTGAATTCTCCACTTCCGGACGGCCGGCGGCGAGAAAGATCGGGATCGTCCTGACTGACGGCCGAGACACCTCGAGCAGTGATGACGTCATATGGGACGCAGAAACACTCAGAAACGAGGGCACAACGATCTTTAGCGTAGGAGTTGCTAATATCAAGAGGGAAACTCTTGAGAACATGGCCAGTAGGCCGGTTAACGAGAATGTGTTCACAGCTGCTTCGTTTGCAAGCCTACAAAGTATCGTAGACAGCCTCCGACCTAAGATTTGGTGCGGGCCATAAATTTTGATAAGGTTGTATTTTTATCTGCACAAGTTTCCTTTTTGCTGTAAAAATCAACTTGACTGTACAACAGCGTTGCGTCATATGGCCAAAGCAACCAGAATGTAGTACAGGCCAGGTTGATCTTTAGCAACTCATTCTTTGGCAGTGATAGCCAAATTTAACAGCAGTGGTGTTCCAAGTTAGCCTCTAGCAGGCTCCACAGGTAAAATAGAGAAATTGGCCAAAAAAGACAGAAAACACGCCAGAGGAGTTAGACGGCCGAGGAGTACACTGCACAGTTTGGTCAGGCCGGCCAACACTCCACTGTTTGTATCTTCTGACATAAAGAATACAGAGCTGTGTTGATTTAACTGCATTTCCATTGTAATGGCAATGCGTTGTGTTTTATCATCACCATCATCTTTTATCATCATCCCAACCCGCATCGCAGATCGCTTAATAATAATACAGTCTATTCCAGTCAGTCATTAAAGTAAATAAACCTTCAGCGTAACATACCAATTTCTAAATCTGTATCTGTATAGCCGGCATAAACACTATTCGGCATAACACACAAAATTAAAGCTATCTAATGAGGATGCCCCTAATCTTGATAGTTCTTGGAAAAACATCAATCCTGGGTTGTTAACTCTGCTACTTGAAAGCATAACTATTTCTATCGTGGATACCATATACTGTATGATACCATAGAATGGTATTATATATATGCGCCTAGCGTACTAGTTCGTGTAACGTACGTGAATATGCTTTGGTGGCGCATGCCGCGTATCATATTCCTTGTTAATGCTGAAATTTGATAAAGAACACATTACAAATATCATGTATGATTCTCCTAACACGGGTTGCAACCGAATTATAGGTTTCCCTAATTTATTATGTAGATTATATATCGTTTTGCATCTTGTGCTTTCATTATGTTAATCACCATATAATTAAGGTACGTAACGGGGGCCGCCCTAAGACGGTCCCCGTCGTAAGACGGAACGGATTTTTTGCTGATCTTATTATCCATAAGTACACCGTGTTTGTTGCCACTGACTATGCTGATTACAAAGGTAAATAAACCAAGTCAATGCACACAGCTTTAATTTGCATTCCAAGTATACTTTAACATATTTACTTCATGTTTTTTAAAAAACAGAATTCTAACAGTAATGTTGACAGTGCTGAATCACTGCGGTCACCGGCCTCTGCGTATTGGCGGCTCGTGTCGCTAACTATACTAACTCTTTCAAGCAGTCACACAACTGCCATGATACACATAAATAAAGCTCCATAAAACACTATGAATATGGGTCTTCAAAAGTCTGTTGAGTAGAAAAGCAACCAAAAGGAAGCGACATAAACATTGCCACCATTGTACTCCCAAGGGAGTGTGGCCGTGAAGGTGACAGACTAGAGTACGCTCCAAAGATTTATTTGACTGTAACAAATGATTCGTGCTGTCTATGAAAATAAGACTTGATAGAGAGATGTAGATGATATTTTCATATAATCAGACCGAGTTTTGTTGATGTTAGCGGTGTCTTTTTTTCGTAATGGTTTTTTTAGTCGGGCATTCACAATCAGTGCATTCAGCCCATTGCCCGTAAAAACATGAGCTGGATTGTTCTAGGTACAGCCTTCCTCATGTGAGACAAGAAGTACATACAGTCACGATTTTACTGTCAAAAGAAAGCTAAAATATCATATTATTAATTTTTTTCTGTGTACTTAAATTTACCACTTACTTCTGAAGAAAGCAATATGTAAAAAAAGCGTACCGAGTTAGGCACACTGTCCAGCGTATCACAAAATTGGAAGGTATACATACATGAAATTGTCTCACAGTGTTTGCCGCTTGTAGCATGCAGCGCGAAAGATTCATGAACCATATGAATGCATTTCTTATTCAAGTATGTTGTTCAAATCTATGTGTAAAAAATTCAGTCATCAAAATTTGACCACTCTCAGGCAACTAGCGATGGAGCGCCATGAGTTTGAGCGCAAGAAAAAGCGTACCGTGTTGGGGCACCTCCCGTTACATACTAAAAAAACAATAAAATTGAGTAATTCAAAGTAAAACTTGTGGTAGCTGAATACTTAGAGAGCTGAATACAGAAGAATGCATAATTCTAAGGAGATAATACAAAACTTTGATTGCATATCTGTTGTTACATTTTTACCATCAGAAAGCGGCGATAAAAAGATTTTGCTTCTAGAAGTAGCCTGGCAATTCATACATGTATCTATAACTATCGTTTTGTTGTGGCCAGTGGGTATATATGTATGATAAAGATCTTTAGTCATACACTAACTTTGACGTTGAAGTTATCCACGTGGAACGGCGCACAATTCAAAAGGGAATGGCACATTGATGGCAACGCCCGGCCTGATAGACCCCACCATGGAAGGCTTAGGTGCGCCCTCTGGCAGATGGAACGTGAAACGCTGCATCAGGGAGACGAAGAACATGAAGAGCTCCATCTTGGCCAGCTGTTCACCAAGACATACTCGGTGGCCTGGAGAAGACAGGGTCAACAAAAAGGGTAAATTGGTGATGTCTTCATCTAATGAGGTCATGAGACCTTAGCTACTGTAGCCTGGCTATCATCCTCCATGGCTGCTAACCTTACACAATGAGAGCTTGGATAGGCTGTATGGTAATAACCCACCTGTTCCTAGGACAATGGTATATTTGTATATAAATCATATAAGGCGTGATCACTTTCTGTAACTACCGGATAAAACCACAGAGTGAGCGAAGCAAACAAGGTGCATTTCTTTAGACGTTATGGCAGGTGGCACCATATACAACTCGTGGATTACATATTAAGCCCTTATTGCATGGACTTAACGTGATGGTAGATAGATACGAAATTCCCACACATGACTCACCAGTAGAAAACGGCATGACTGCCTCGTGTTTGACGAAGTTTCCGTCCTGATCTAGGAAACGTTCGGGTTGGAAAGTGTTCGGCTCCGGGAACAGCTGAGGGTCCATGTGCACGGACCACAGGTTGACCTGGAAGTAATAACTTTGCAAATCTATGTCCGCAAGGGTCCAAACAGTAAAAAGGTAACAAGTGTCCATTCTAAACATTCATCTAATGTTTCCACGCAACATTACGGGGAGGGATTCTTCTTTGGAGGCAATGGCTTGTACAATTATTGGGTAACAGGGATTGTTTTCACCACCAAGACATAAAGTTATAGGCGATTAAATGGTCGACAAATGAATGCACTGATGAGTGATTGAATGAATGATAACCGGAGACAAAAAGAGACGGGTATAGACACAGATAGTCAGATGCCAATGTAGATGTACAGATGGCCTGTTGTGTCAACAAAAAGAGGGGACGGAGCAATGGAGAAGTATAGGTAGATGCATTGGTAGGTAGTTGCTGATGTAGATTCTACATGTATTAGCTATTTGAAGATATTAAAAATGAATACAGGGGTGTTTGATTACTCTGTGACTGGAGGGTAACCTCCGTCGACATAGTATTGTGTATGTTGGTAGATTTACGGCAACATCTGATGCCGCGGGCAAATGGTTGTTGGTTTATAAAGAAATATGGTTGTTGATAAATAATAAACACAATGTCACACACCAATGAAAACAACACAACTGCCAAACCATAAAAAAAACTACGTCACAGAGTGTGAGTCACTTGTTTTGGATTGACAGGAGAATTAACTAAAACCATCTTTCATACCATAATGCCGGCCTCCTGTGGGATGTTGTAGCCCTTGAGGGTGGTGTCCCTGGATGGTGCGCGGACAACAATGGGCACGATGGGTTTCATTCGCATGGCTTCCGCTAGGGTCGCTGCTGTGTAGGGCAGCAGGTTCTGCTGTGCGTAGGACGGCGCGCTCTGACCCAGCACCGAGTCTATCTCCTGATGAACCTATAAAAATTATTACTGTTATTGATTGGGTCGACTACTCTCTCTCAATCATGGGGCTGATCAAATGCGAGGAACT
>NC_049985.1:4400175-4405917 GCF_000003815.2 Branchiostoma floridae | reverse complement strand
GCAGGTTTTGAACCACTCCCACTGGGAAGGACCCAAGGCCTACTCTTTTCAATACGTGTGGTGGGCTTCCCAGGGTGTGTCCCTCCTAAAACACGCACGTGGACCTCCATTTAAGGTCCTATCCGGGCCTACATCCCTAACCGAAGCTAGAGTAAAGTGAAGCGAAAAAAGTTGTGAAAAGTGCTTTTTCAAGGCGATATGACATAATTCGAACCCGGGACCACTTGATCCTGAGCCCAATACCCTGCAGTTACTCTACATGACCCCACACAAATATTCCTGAAAACTTGCCTTCTCCTGGACGTCTGGGTTGAGCATCAGGTACAGCAGGGCCCAGCGGGTGGTGGTGGCGGTGGTCTCAGTACCGGCCAGAAACAGGTCGACCAGTATCTGGGGATAAGCAATATATTATTAGGTTTCTTCTTAATGTTATAGATTTTTCAAGTTCATGAACTGGCACTAAAATGAATCAGCAATGTTTTCCAACATTTTCTCATTCACCAACACATTATCTTCGCCAGTAATGTTATGTTTTAGTTGCCGTTTGTGTTCGTTTATTCATTCATTCGTTCATTCGCTCGTTCGTTCGTCCGTCCGTCCTTCCGTCTATCCATCCATCCATCCATCCATCCATCCATCCATCCATCCATCCATCCATCCATCCATCCATCCATCCATCCATCCATCCATTCATTCCTCCCTCCCTCCCTCCTTAACGCACCTCTTGCAGCTCCCTGTCGGCATAGTTCTCCTTAGCCTGTCCATCCTCAGCCCTCTGCTGCTCCAGAAGAAATGCGTCGATGAAGTCCCGGATGTCGTTTGCGTCAAAGGTCACCCTGTGCTTCTGGATCTGTTCACCGCAGAACTCTTGGAGAGCCCGAATCATCGTCACCGATTTCCCTTCCCTTGATGCTTCGATGTGGCGGAGGTGTCGAAACAAGGGGTGAATCATTGTCAGAAGATCGCGGACTGTAGGCTTTGCTTCCACAAAGGCGTTCAGCAGGCGAATCAGTCGCAGAAAGTCAGGGTCACCGTATTCAAATCGGTCCCCAAAGACAATCGAACAAATGACGTTAGAAACAGCGTTTTGCATCATGATTTTCAAATCGAACGGTTGTCCGTTTTGCGACAGGACTTCCTGAACTAGCGCGTTGGCCTCTTCGGTGACTTTTCCCTCCAAACTCCGCTTGCCGAAGCCGAAGTCCCGGAGAGTCATCAGGGCGAACTTGCGCCGCTGTTTCCAGCGTGGTCCATAGGTGGCAAAGATGACACCTGGGCACAGACAAAGCATCTTTGACATCGTGTAAGGATCTTAGGACACCACTTGTATTCTAATTACAGAAAAACAGTCAATTTTTCTTGTATTTTTGGCTATGTACCGAAAAATGCATGTACGTCAAGTCATCAAATAGTCCATGTTGCCATTCCAATATGACTTCATCTTATCCTGTTACCTTAATTTCCAAGCATATCCCACGGTAGCATAAGATAGTATCAAAAGCTGGCAGAGGAGTGAAGCCGGCCTAGGAGAATTTAGGAGTGTATTTCGCTACCGGGGCTACATGGTAAATGTTACCTCTTGGCTGACTACACTCCTTGGCCAGTTTAGTACTATGCCATTGTAGGATCTGCCAGGTTGGATCTGTTTACCTGTACCTAGCCCGTCGGGGCATGAAGTTACCTTTAGTGCCATTTGCCGTGCCATCTCCACGTACATCAAGCATTGCTGGTGGGGCTTTGCGACTGGAGAAATCCTCAGCTCTCTTGACCAGGGCAGCGCGGATAGTCTCGTACCCAGTGAGGACGATGTTTGGCGCGCTGCCGGTCCAAATGGTCATGACGTCACCATACTGTGTGGCCAGCTCCGTGAAAGTGGCGGGAAGAAAGTCGGACTTTAAAATGAAATTAGAAAGTTACCAGAGGAGCTAGCTGTCCGATGAGTATGGTTTGCGACCAGCTAACTCATCCTCCTACGCAGGGTCCCCAACGGCACTAGCTGACTGTCTGGAGGCCCACCAGCGGTTACTGTGAGCGTCGCCACAAACCAGCTGTCAGCCAATCAGAATAGGCCTTTTTTGGCCTTTTTGTTTTCGAAAGGGATCTCGCAAACGCCTGATTGGGCGCTGATTGGCTGATTCCCATATAAGCTCATTAATATTTATAAGCAGGGCGGTCAGTAACTGATCTGAGTGCTCCCGACAGCAGAGGTGACCACAAGGAGTTTCTCTCTGCGTAGGTGGTCCCTCTGCGTAGGAGAATGAGCTAACTGATCTGGCATGCTATCTGGTTATATTTGGCTATCTGGCTAAGTTGCAAAAATTATCACGAGACGAGATGACGGTGAGCTGAGGTAGCTTGCAAAACTGTCAGGCAACCATGGTATGACCAAATCAGGTTGGTTCAGTGCCACAGTATAAATTAATAATTTTCTAATGACAGAAAAGGGGGCGTTGTCAGGGAGCAATGGAGAAAACATCGAAAAGCTACACAGTTCAAGGGACAGTGAACAAGTAGGGCATGGGTACACAGAGATAACAAGAGATCCAGGGTCTCTGTTTAGCGTCCCAGTTAGGGGTCGTGCGGTGTAACGGCAGAGTGTTTGGTCCATACCCCGGAGGTTTTCACCACTAAGATTTCATAATGAACTTTTTTTTTCAATTGGCCAAACTTTTTTTATATTCGCATCAGTTTAGTTCTAGAGGATGTCATCCATATAATCAAATCAACATGGCCTAAGTCCCAGCACAAGTGTTTTTGTGAGAAAGGAACAACGCGAGATCTCTAGCGTGTATCAGCCCAGCTAAGACCCTAAGACTTCTCCTAATCGTGAAACCAAGGACATTCTTGGTGAAACTATGACAATTCTGAACATTTTTCCTTTTGCAGTATTCGCAGCTGAGTAATACTGGTTTGGTGGGTTTGCGAATACGTACTGGCAGTCGGCTAGTGTTTAGATTTTCACCCTTTATAGAACATTTATAGTCTTTGGCTAAATATCTTTCCCACCGCTAGACTAGTGTACTCTGGTGCCGATTACTGGTAGTTTCTCGTGTTCACCTTGGCTAACATGGGCATGTTCCCGAGTAGCGGCCACCCCCAGGGTCCGGGTGGTAGGTTCCTGGGCCGCTGAAGGTACAGATACGTCAGCAGACACACACACACAGCCACCAGAAACGTCGGGACGTCGGCGTAATGGCGAACAGTCGCCACGACTTCCAGCAAGATACTCATCTCTACGTGTACTTCAGACCACGTAACGTTACAGAAAAAGTCGTGAAAACGGTAAAACTACGTCCAAACAGATTGTCTGCTCTGCACTGGTCAGACACCCTCTAAGGAACTATGTCAGTGTTATGCAACTTACTCCCGCGGAAGGTACCAAAGCACATTGACAGGGGTGATCTTACACCAACTTTATTGTAGAACGCAAATTTGTGATCTTCAAAGGAAAATAGCTGGTACAATAGTCTATACTTCTAAGATATAACATGCCGATATGATACTAAGTACAGTATCTTGATTATGCAATTACCAACTCAAAAGACCTCAACCTAATTATCAAAGCCCTCCTTTCACTTCATAGGTGTAGGTACCCACGTGAAGGCCAATGAGCGAATGATAATCTTCTGACCATTCGGACGCTGAACCCTTGATGCCATTTGACCATGAGAATGCTAAACACAGGGGTAAACGACCACACGGTCATGTATGCAATTCCTTGTATTATTGGGCTAACAAACAACACGATGAGACGAATTGAGGTTATATTGATATCTTTCATGATCTATCGCTTTTTCAATTGGACATTTGGGATGAAATGTTACATCAGTTTCTGTAACTTTATCTATTGTATCTGTCTATTTTCTACCTCCTGTGTTGGTACACCTTCTCATTAGGCCCCGGCAACATATATCGTATGGGAAAGATTTGGCTCAAAAATTTACGTCTGTAAAGCCTTGGTCACAAACGTCGTAGGTCATCGTAGAAATCAAGCCTCGAAGCAGTGTATGGATCCGAGAGCTAGTGACTTTGCAATATCTTTATACAATAGGTACTGTACACATATGACTTACAACATCACTTAAGGTCACTTAACTCGGGTAAAAATTAGTACCTGGCTCTGTATAGGGATGTCCCTCGGATAGAACAATGAATGGAGGATGGAGTCTCGTTAATCGCACAGTGCTCAGTGGTGACAGTGTCCGATGTTAATACACTGAGAAGTTGTGATTAAAGCCATGATAGTTATTCGTTTTGTTGGTTTTCTGTGATAGAGATCTAGAATACGTTAGGAAAGAAGACTGTTACAGTAACCTTAAGCCATTATTTGCAGTAGTAGTGCCTCTGTTTTCACCTACACGTTAGGGTTAAATTTATTTCTTCTAAAGCTACCGATTGTTCGTGTTTTATGGGAGAGAATGCACTGGAAGAGAAGATTGTAACGTTACATACTCCCACACCTAAAGGTTGTGATTTAATCCATTTGTTACTCATGCTGCTTATTTTTCTGTCTGTTTCTCGGCAGAGAATATGATAGGCCACGCTGATTTCATTGATATACGGTAAACATCCTATAGGACCCCCAAAACTGATGCGAGCATGCGAATAAAAGATAAAGCTTGGCCGCCCGAAAAGTTACCTTCATGAAGCCTTCGTTATGAAATCTTAATGAGCAAATAGCTAAAGGTTTGGGCCCCCTAGCAACTTTTTCTTAATCGCAGGAGCAAATTAGAAAGAGAAGGTGTCAATGAAAGTGGTAAATATGCAAACCACCAGTGCGTTTATTTGCATAATCAATCAGAAATGTTCAGCAATCAGCTGCATGCCAAAACATGACTCCCAAACATGTAATAGAAACAGTGGGAGGGATTTTTAAGAAATCAATCAATCAAAATAAGGTTGGACTATACGCTTGACATTCGGCGGAACTTTAGGCATACAATCAGCATAAGTTGGGTTCGTCCGGAATGTGGTTGGAGCTCGCCATGTATACGCACCTACTCACAGCAAGATAGATAGTGTTGTGCAAGGAATACGTACCTCGAACGGAATGAATACGCCGCGCTGATGGAGGGCATTGCGTATACTTCCGAAAAATTCATCGTTAATCAAATGGACCTCATAGTTTTGGAATTGAAGTCTGTCAATAAGAATTTTCCTCCAGCTAATGGTAGGAAATTGCCACTGTCTGTGTATATATGAAATACACTGACACGGGTCGAATCACCCTTCGGTGGAAGAAACTATGGAATGTTTACTAAGCCAGTGGTCGACACTCCCCGCCCGCGTGACAAGCGGACGGTCCCTAACACCTCCAGCCGCCATCTTGACAGGAGCAGACGATTTTATTCAGGACATAAATACCGCTACTTTTTCCGCTTTTTAAGAAACCAGTGATAACACTGCAAGACGGTGAGTTTCCCTCATTACTTTCTGTAAGATTTTCTACGTATTATTTCTGCATAGTTTTAAGACAAAATCATTATTCATACCTTTGCAAGTTCGCAGTATCACTAAAAGGGGGAGGGGGGCTATGTTGTGTCACAGTGACCCAACGTTACCGACATTATTTATATTTATAAAATGGTTAGATAACTGTTAGTACATATTGCATATAGTGGGAACGTAGGCCAAATGGTTTGGTATGCCAAAGTATTCCCAATTCAAGGTTACACAATTACCCCGGTATTTATAAACATGGATGTTATGAACCCACACCGGCACGGGTTGTCCTTTTGGGAA